>NC_053432.1:22342326-22642326 GCF_007990345.1 Gossypium hirsutum | reverse complement strand
ATATATATTGTATATATGTTTGGTTTGGATGAATAAGATGATAAATCAATAGTATTTGGCACTAAGTGTGTGATTTAAATTAGCTTCGGCTATATGAGGCACTAAGTGTGCGATACCGACTTAGCTTCGGCTAATTGAGATGGCACTAAGTGTGCGGAATCATTCTAGCTTCAGCTAACTGTTGCAGCACTAAGTGTGCAGATTTCAAAGCACGAATAATTTACGGAAAGTCTTAAAATATTTAAACGAAAGGTGAGAATGAAAGTGAATAAGTACAGGAAGATTCAGGTATGTACTATGTGGTAGATGGTACTATGTATGTGAAGCTCATTGATTTGGTATGAACATATGAATTGTGTCGGTGTAGATTCGATAGATGATTTGAGAATTTGTAAGTACTTATGTATTGATGATTTTTGGTACGAGCTTACTAAGCTTTTGAAAGCTTACTTTGTGTGTGTTTGCATTGTTTTATAGATATCGAAGCTACTGCAAGCTTGGGGATCGTCAAGGATCGTCACCACATTATCGAATCTCATTCTGGTACTTTTGAAATTGTATATTTTTAATGTATGGCATATATAGGCTAGTGGTTGTGGAATTATGTTTTGTGATGTATATACTTAACCATGCAATTTGGCTAGTTGGTGTTTAAACTCATAGTGGATAATGGCATATGGTATGTGATGTAAATATGTAATTGTAGTATGTTTTGTTGGTAAGTTTTGGCAAGTTTAGCTTGAGATTGAATGATGTATGGAAGAAAATGTTTTGGTATGATCTTATTTTATGTTGGCATGAATTGGTAAGGTTTATAAATAGGAAAATGGTTGATATTGTTATGATATAAATGATGAATGTTTTGGTATAAAATTGCCTGAAACGGTGGTGCATATATGCTTGTTTCTTTGCTTGTAGGTTGACCTAAATTTGGGGTGGCAAATTGGCTATTTAAATGGCCTATTTTTGTCCACATGGGCAGAGACACGGGCGTGTGTCTCAGCCGTGTGCAACACATGGTTATGTTGCACAGTCGTGTGTCCCCTGGGGTACCCTACAATTGTAAGGCAGGCCAAACATGGCCAAAGCACACGGGCGTGTGGCTAGTCTTGTGGCCCAAGTCAGACTCTACCACGACCAAGGCACCCGGGCGTGTCTTGTAGCAGTGTGGGCAAGTCAGTAGCTATGTGTAACACCCCGAATTTGGGCCTAGAAGTATTGAGCCTTGAGTGTGGGTTCGTAAGGAGGTTGTATATAGGTATTTAATTGTGCAATGGAATGACACAATTAAATGTTTGCTTTGGTGGTTAATGGCCCTGAGAAGTGTTAGAGAAATCTTGGGTTCAAACTTGGGCTTTAGCAAAAATTTTGGTATTAAGTGAAAAAAAACCTGGATGCTTGGATGAGGGTTTTTAAATTATTGTGTTAAATAAATGACACAAGGAAGCTTGTAGTCTAGTGGTTGTGGCGTCATTAAGGTTGTATGGGAGCCTGGGTTCAGGCCTTGGCTCTTGCAATTTATTTTGGTTTTTTTAAGGGAACCTGGACTTTGGCCTTTAGACTTTATAATTAATTGGGGATAAAATATGACACAAAAAGCCTTGTGGCTTAGTGGCAAGTAGCGTGTGGAGCATCTGAGGGGAGGCATGGGTTCGAATCCCATTGCAAGCAAGGAGCATTTATTTTGCTAACAGGGGGCGGCAAGAGTTGGTGTTGAATTTAAACTCTAATGTTGGAGGGATCCCACATCGGGAAGCTAACATAATTGTGGATGCGAAGCTGGCTTTAAATAGAGGGAACCATGAGGAGAGTAAAGGTACCTTTCTTGGCTGATCCCTTTCGCTGTATGGCGTGCTCGTTTGGGTTGGGCGCCGGCTAAGAGTGCTCGGAGCGTGGATTAACTCCAGTCTCTAATCAGGTGTGTATTTTCTCGCTACTCTAGCTGTAGGATGGTTACTTCGGGCCGCGATGGGCCAAAAGGGGTCATGTGGGCCTAATGGGCCTATGGGCCCAATTGGATAAGTTGTTTGATTGTGTAGTAAATATTGGACTAGGCTAGGTGAATCTCATATTTGTGGCTAGATTTGGGCTAAAAGGGCCATACGAGCGTGTGGGCCCATTTGGGCCGAGAATAGGCTTTAGGCCCATTCGTATTGTTATCCCTGTTTAGAATACTTTAGTTTACCAAATTATTGAAATGCCCTCGATTTGTAGAATTACCATTTTACCCTCGATTTATAGAATTACTGTTTCACCCTCGATTTACAAAATTACCGTTTTACCCTCGATTTATAGAATTACCATTTTACCCTCAATTTACAAAATTACCGTTTTACCCTCGATTTACAAAATTACCATTTTACCCTCAGTTTACAAAATTACTGTTTTACCCTCGATTGTGAAATTACTGAAATACCCCTATAGGATAGAATTACCAAAATACCCCTAGTGTGTAAAATTATCAAAATACCCCTAGTTTGTAAAATTACCGAAATACCACTAGTTTGTGAAATTATCGAAATACCCTCAATTTGTAAAATTACCAAAATACCCCTAATTTAGAAAATTACAGAAAGACCCTTAACTTTCTAAAAATTATAGAAATACCATTGGTTTACAAAATTACTAAAATACCCTTGGTTTGTAGATTTACCAAAATACCCTTATAGGATGAAATGACTAAAATACCCCTAATAGGTAAAAAGACCGTAAAGCCCCTGTAGGGTAAAGTGATCATAATACCCTTGTATGGTAAAATGACGAATATGCCCTTATGTTCCGTATGACTGATGTGCTTAGGATTTACATATATTGATATTGGATTAGTTAAGTTTGAGTGACAGGTGGTGGTTATCGTAGGTGATTGATTATGGAAACGTTTCAACTTCAACCCATAACAAGTGTGTATTAACCCTCGTAGTAGCTTAGATTAATATCTGCTGAGAAGCCGAAATGCTAAAATACCGGCATTTTGGGAACTTGTAATGTTGCGTGTGGGTATAGATGTGATAAATATGATAAGATCGGTGTTTGGATCGATGGAACGGGTAAGAACTCAATTTTGTGCACGATGGTAAGTTAGGCCTCAATGGGCTGGAATTGGGCCAAATGGGCTTTTGGGCCCATTTGGGTAAAATTGATAGAAAATGGAATTTGGAAAAGTTGCATGTTAACACGGTTAGCATTGTTGTAAAATTTGGATTAAGCAGGCTTAGTGGGCTAAATCAGCATTCGTAGGGCCCATGGTTTTGGGCCCAAAAGCCCGAATTTGATAAAGTGGGTCAAAGATCGTTGTTTAAACACTCAGAAATATTGATAATTGTTAATGAACATGGAAAACCCTGATATTTGGTAAAATTATGAATTTACCCTTATAATATGAAAAATGACTGTTTTGCCCTTGTGGGCAAGTAACTGACTTGGACTGTGTGGTTGATGGATTTGATTATGAATATATGTTGGGGATATGAATGACTTGACTGTGATTGTTTGATTCAAATATGGGCATGACATTCTGCATACATGACATGTTGCATAGGTTGGGTTTTATAAATGGAGGAAGTGCTAAAAGGGCTATGCCCCAGTTTATCGAAAAGGGCTTTGCCCCAGTTTATCAAAAAGGGCTTTGCCCCAGTTATTAAAAGAGGCTAGGCCTCCAGTTATATGATAAAGCAGCTATGCTGCCAGTGGAGAGTTTGGTTGGGTGGGTTGAGTTGTTCCCCACATGGTGTGTTGGTTGGTACGGGTGGAGAGTAGCGGATGGTGGGTTGAGTAGTCTCCTCAAATGGGCTTGCATACATTCATTGATATTACATGTGATATTGAAATGGGCCTAAGGGCCATACCGTTTACAGAAAAGGCTTCGGCCCAGTATATGTCGAGACTGAATTAGGGCTTAGGCCCATATTGCTACTGTTTAAGGGCTAAGGCCCAGACTGTACTGTTACTGAATAGGGCTTTGGCCCAGATTGTACTTACACTGTGTTATTCACTATTTGTTTGTTGTTGGGGATTACACACTGAGTTTTCATAAACTTACCCCGTTTCTAACTGTGCTGGTAATCCCTAAGCTTAGATGGTTTGGAGCTGCGAGGGACTCGGAGATGGCCACACTACTGTTTCTGTTTCTTTTAATTGCAATAAGTAGCCGACTTATTTCTTTATAAGTTATTATTTGGTTTTGGGTTGTAATAAGGCCACTTTAATTATTTTTTTGGGATTATTTTATCTTATACACTATATTTTTCTGATAACAATATGAGTTAGACCTAGGGCGCGTTTCCAAAATGATAATTGTTTTCAAAATAACGCAACGATACAATTAATCGGTTTAACAAAAATATCTACTTAAATGAATTCCAACTCGTTTTTCTCAAAACCTAACCTAGCACCAAAGTGTGGCAATGGTTGTGGGCATGTCTAGGATTGGATCCAATCAAGAGCTTGGTACTTAAGCAGCCTTCATGGCTCACCTCCTCTGTTTCGGATACCTACCTGGTGCACAGCTTCCGTTCACTTTATTAACTTAGTAAAGACTATCTTTTAAAACACTAAGAAGGACGTTGAAAGAGGCATGGGTTTTCTTAAAAACTTCAATGTGACACGTCGGATCTGGCCATAACGTCTGGGCCGGGTTTGGGGTGTTATACTATGCCCTGTTTTGCCACGACTTAGACACACGGGTATGTCTAAGGCTGTGTGAGGTACACGGCCTGTTCACACGGGCGTGTGACCTTTTAAAAGTTGAAAATTTTTATAAGTTCTGAAACTTCCTTATGTTATCAAATTAGTCTTGAATGTATGATTTAGATCTTGTATGATTGTTTAAAGTTTGTGTTAAATATGAATGATCTATATTTTATTGAATTGAGAAGATTTTTTGTTATGTTATTGTTTGGATCTGGGTTGTGAGTCCGGTAATGCCTCTTAACCTATTCCAACGACGGTTATGGGTTAGGGGTGTTACATTTACTGAACTTCGCATATAACTGTTTATCTCGTTGAATTAGTAGCACTAATCTCAGATGCTCGGCATGTTCAAATTCATCACGTGAATAAATTAATATGTCATCAATGAATACAACAACAAATTGATCTAGATACAGTCTGAAAATTCTATTAATCAAATCCATAAAGATAGTAGGTGCATTAGTTAAATCCAAAAGGCATAACTAAGAATTCATAATGGCCATACCTTGTTTTGAAAGCAGTTTTCAGAATGTCTGAGTCTTTTACTCGCAACTGATAATAGGCTGATCTCAAATCTATTTTCAAAAACACAACAACTCCTTTCAACTTATCAAAGAAATCATCAATTCGGGGCAGAGGATACTTATTCTTGATAGTCACTTTATTCAGCTGATGATAATCTATAAACATTCTCATCGTACCATCTTTCTTTTTCACAAACAGAACCGGAGCACCCTAAGGTGAGAAAATCGGTCTAGCAAATCCTCTATTGGTCAACTCTTGCAACTGGGATTTTAATTCTTTTAGTTCGGTCAGAACCATTCTATATGGAGCTATCAAAATCGGAGTAGTACTAGGTACCAATTCAATGCCAAATTCTACTTCTCTAACTAGAGGTAATCCCGGAAGTTCTTCAGGAAACACATTAGGGAACTCACAGACAACAGACACAGATTCAACTTTCTTTTCTGACATTCTTGAATCAATCACATATGTAAAATAAGCTTGACAACCCTTTCTCACCATACTCAAAGCTTTCATCGAAGATATTACAATAGGCAATCCATTCAAATCACTATATTCAATTTTGACTATTTCATCATTCTTGCATCTCAAATCAATAGTTTTTCGTTTGCAGTTCACAACAGCATCATGTAAAGTTAACCAATCCATACCCAGAATTATATCAAATTCATCAAAAGGTAACAGCATCAGATTAGATAGAAAACAAGTGTCTCGAAACATTAACGGACAATTCTTGCAGACTTTATCAACCAAAACACATCTACCTAGGGGGTTCAAAACTCTAATTACAAATTAGTAGACTCTACAGGCAAAGTCTTACTGTTCACTAAGTTCATGCATATATAAGAATGTGTTGATCCAGGATCTATCAAAGCAATCATAGAAGTATCATAAATAGTAAATGTACCCGTAATCACATCTAGCGACAAAGCTTCCTCACGAGCTCGGACAGTATAGGCTCTGGCAGGTGCACGAGCCTTTGATCTAACAACTATATCTTTTGTCCCTATCTGACTGCCACTTACATTTCCCGTATTTCTGAGACGTCTATGGTACGTGATATTCACGCCAGGTTTTACAAATTTATGATTAATCGTTCTTGAAACTAACTATTATCACAATAAAGGCAAGTGTACCTATCGAACAGTAGTATAGCTTTAGCAAGACCGAATTGTCGAACCCAAAGGAGCCAAGAGTACTAGTAATTACTTTTTTTTTATTATCTAGCCTAAAAAATTAAGGGATTTGTTTATCTAAACTAATTAACTAAACTAAGAGTGCACAGAGAGAAGATTGGGAAAAAGCTTTTGGGAAAAACTCGATTGATTAAGACAATACCCAAGGAAAAATCCACCTAGGCTTCACTTGTTATTTGACTCTGGATCAGACGATTTATTCATTTGACTTGATCCGTAGAAATCCATAAGTTATATTATTATCTCTCTCAAGACTAATAATGTCTAAACCTAGGTTGATTAATTGAAATCTCTTTCTAATTAACGCCCTAGTGTTGCATTAACTCGATCTATGGATCCCCTTATTAGGTTTCACCTCAATCCGGCAAAACTTATCACCCTATCTCTAGGCGTGCAATCAACTCCGCTTAATTATGACAAGTTTACTCTTAGACAAGGTCTATTCATCCTTTGAACAAGAGCATTAACTCGAATCAATATCCTGGAATATTAAAACAAGAATTAAGAACACATAATTAAGAACAAGTCAAATATTTATCATACAATTCAGATGATAATAACAAGATCCGTCTTAGGTTTCATTCCCTTTAGGTATTTAGGGGGTTTAGTTCATATTTATGAAAGAAAAAAATCTCAAAAGCATAAAGATAACAAAACATAAGGAAACCCAAAACTCCTGAAGTAACCTGAAGGGAGATCTTCAATCTTGATGATGTATCCGGCTTCTGAGATGGATTCATCGGCTTTCCTTAAGTAATTCCCTACTTCCTACTCCGGGTCCCCTCTCCTAAGTGCCTCATTAGGTGTTTAAATAGGCTTTAGAATGCTTAAGAGCCTTCAAAATTAGCCTTTTCCAAATAGGGTTAAACTTGGGCTCGGCGGGACACACCTGTGTGACACGCCCGTGTGCGTTTACTCCAGCCTGTGGTCAAGGTTGTTGAATAGGCACGGGCATGTAATCTACCCATGTAAGTCGTGCTTCGATATTGCCAAAGAGACACAGTCGTGTGACACGCCCGTGTGAGGAAGTCCAGGCCGTGTTGATTTCCCATATGGGTCCATTTTCTCCGTTTTCGGCCCTTTTCTCGCTATTTTTACTCTCCTATGCTCACCTAAGTATAAAACATGAAATTAAAGAATTAGGAGCAGTGAATTCACCAAATCTAAGGAGAAATCATCCATAATTGTATTAAGCATGGGATAAAAATATGTATAAACTACAGTTTATCAGCCTACCACGAGAAGTGTTGCCACTCGGCCTCGAATTCTAAACATTATCTTTTTCAGCTAAATCTTGGCAATTTTTTATAAAATGATTTCATGAACCACAATTGTAACAAGCTCGGTTATTACTCTATCCCCAACACTCTCCAAAATGTTGTCTTCCACATCGATCACACTTAGGTTTTTCATTCTTTGCATTACCAACACTGGCAACAGAGTAGCTGGAGCTTTAAAGCTTGATTGCAATCTAGCACGATCTCTATTCGAATGTCCCACAGTAGCATTTGAACGGCTATTATCATCTCTGAATTTCTTTATTGCAAACTAAAATGACTTGCCCGATGATCTTTTTTGTACCTCTCTAGCTTCAAAATCAGCTTTTCTTTTCTCTCTCCTGAGATCTTCAGCTTTACATGCTCGTTCAACAAGCACAACAAATTCTTTGACTTCTAGTATTCGAACAAACAGACGAATATCTTCATTTATGCCATCCTTGAATCTTTTACACAATATTGCTTCCGTAGATACACATTCACGAGCATATTGACTCAATCTTACAAATTCCCATTCGTATTCTGTGACAGACATACGACCTTTTTAAGCTTAAGAAACTCTTTACGTTTCTGATCGATCAATCTCTGACTGACATATTTCTTCCAGAATTCAGCTTGAAAGAGATCCCAAGTAACCCGTTCACTCGGAACCACAGATGTCAAAGTCTTCCACCAATGGTATGCCGTATCTCTTAGTAGGGAAACAACACATTTTATGCATTCTTCAGGATTTAATGATAATTCGTCAAACACTCTTATCGTGTTCTCTAGCCAAAACTCGGCTTTTTCAGCATCATTACTCGTTGTAGCTCAGAACTCTTCAGCCCCATATTTTCTAATCTTATCGACTGATGGTCTCCTTAACTGAACTGGATTCACTGGTGGCATAACAGGAGTTTGAGGAGAATTAACCAAGGGTGGAGGTTGTTGTATAGCCTGATTGGTTCTAATATATTAGGTGAACCAATCATTCATCATCTGATAGAAGGCTTGTTTAGCCTCACCATCACGACTACTCGTAGTCGGTCGAGAATTAGATGGCATCGTCCCTTATGCGGGAGCAAGCGCATTGCTTTTAACATCATCCACTAAGGCTCTTTCGGGATCCATTTTCTATATAAAAACACATTTCAATGTCAGGATTCATCACACTATCGCAGTTCAAAAATATGGCATGTATAGCTAGACTCACATACACTACGAAAGTCCTAAAACTGACTAAACCATAGCTCTGATACCAATAAAATGTAACACCCCTAACCCGTATCCGTTGCTAAAGTAGGGTTAAAGGCATTACCAGACAAAATCGAAACATTAACATTAATTTCATAAGCATCGAAGCATTAAAGATCAATCATCAATATAGAGTCCCTTATATAGGTCATCGAGACCTTAAACATGTATTAGAAAGGGGTTGGGACTAAACCGAATACATACAAAATTTCTCCAAAATATAAACATTTTTCAAACAAGTACAGGTCACACGCCCGTGTGAACAGGCCGTGTGCCTTACACGAAATTAGACACGCCCGTGTGTCTAGGCTGTGACAAAACATGGCATACATACTGACTTGCTCACACGACCACAAGACACGCCCGTGTGCATTAGCCGTGGTTGAATCTAACTTAGGCCACATGGCTAGCCACATGCCCGTGTACCTTGGCCATGCTTGAGCCTGACTTACAATTGTAGGGTATCCGAGGGGGCACATGATCGCATGGTTTCGTGATAGGTTTTAAATATTTATAATTACTCATTCTTGAACTAACTATTATCGCGATGTAGGCAAGTGTACCTATCGAACAGTAGTATAGTTCTAGCAAGACCGGATTGTCGAACCCAAAGGAACTAAAAGTACTAGTAATGACTATCTTTTTATTATCTAGCCTAAGAATAATGGGGTTTTGTTTTAATTAACTAATTATCTAAGCTAAGAATGCACAGAGAAAAGAATTGGGGAATTGCTTTTGGGAAAAATCGATTGACTTAAGACAATACCTAAGGAAAAATCCACCTAGACTTTACTTGTTATTCTGGCTCCAAACCGGAGGATTTATTCATTCAACTTGTTTTGTAGAGATCCCTAAGTTATGTTATTATCCCTATTCAAGACTAATACCATCTAATCCCTAGATTGAATAGCCGAGACTTTTCTCTAATTAACACTCTAGGGTTGTATTAACTCGATCTATGGATCCCCTTATTAGGTTTCACCCTAATCCGGCAAAATCTTGTCACCCTATTTCTAGGCGCGCAATCAACTCTGCTTAATTATGACAAAAGTACTCTTAGATAGGGTCTATTCCTCCTCTGAGTAAAAGCATGTCTTGAATTAGTATCCTAGAATATCAAAACAAGAATTAAGAACACATAATTAAGAACAAGTTAATTTATCATACGATTCAGAAAATAATAACAAGGTTCGTCTTAGGTTTCATTCCCTTAGGTATTTAGGGGGTTTAGTTCATAACTAAATAAGAAAACATCTCAGAAGAATAAAGAATACAAAGCATAAAGAAAACCCAAAACTCCTGAAGGGAAATTGAAGAGAGATCTTTAGTCTTGATGATGAATCCGGCTTCTGAGGGGGATCAATTGGCTTTCTTGGAGTAATTCCTTACTCCCCCTTCTCCGTGTCCTTTTTCTCCTCTTCTAGGGTGTATTTATAGGCTTTGGAATGCCTAAAAGCCCTCAAAATTGGCCTTTTTCGAATTGGACTTAACTTGGGTTCGGCAGGGACATGGCCGTGTTCGAGCCTGCCAAATTGACACGGTTGTGTGGTCTGCCCGTGTGAGAAGGTCTAGTCCGTGTTGATTTAGTACGTTGGCCCATTTCTCTGTTTTTGGCCCGTTTCTCGTTCCTTTCGCTCTCCCATGCTCTCCTAAGTGTAAAACATGATATTAAAGCATTAGGAGCATCGAATTCACCAATTCTAATGGAAAATCATCCATAAAATGCGTTAAACATGGGGGAAAAATATGTATAAATTACGGTTTATCAACACACGACCGTGCAACATAGCCGTGTGTCGCACACGGCTGAAACACACGCCCGTGTCCCCGCCCGTGTGGACAAAAATAGGCCATTTGAATGGTCAACTTGCCATCCCAATTGGGTCAAACCTACAAGCACCAAACCAAGCATATTTGCACAACATTTTATGGCCAATTTACAACCAAAACATAAGCCATTCATGACATATCATTGCCAAACAAATTTCCATCTCAATATATCAACCAAATCATAAAAAATCTAAAGTAAAGTCATACCAAACATAAGTTTCAACTTCATGACCAAACCTTATCAATTACCATAGCTAACACATGCCAAAAGCTTTATCTTACCATTTCTTATATTCATACACAAACTCACTAAATATACATATTGCCTTATAAGTCATATACCAAAACCATATCATAATCACATCCATACCAAGCTATGTCACATGGCTAAATATATACAATCGCAAAACATAATCTAAACACTTCTAGCCTATACATGCCATAATTTAATATATATATTTTCAAAGTACCAAAATGAGGTTCGATAGTGTGGTGATGATCCTTGACGATCCCCGAACTCACAGTAGCTTCGATATCTATAAAACAATGCAAACACACACACAAAGTAAGCTTTCAAAAGCTTAGTAAGTTTGTACCAAAATCAACAACAGTATATAAAATATGAAACAACAACGCATAAATACTTATAAATTCTCTACTCATCTATCAATTTCATACCAACATCATCCATATATTTACACCAATTCAATAAACTTTATATGAATAATACCATCTACCACATAGGTATTAAACTTACCTAAACATTCTCGTATTCATTCATTTTCGTTCTTACCTCTTGTTCGGATATTTTAAGACTTTCTGAAGGTTACCAATGCCTTAAACATCAGCATACTTAGTGTTTTAAAGATTAGCCGAAGCTATAATAATTCCGCACACTTAGTGCTTTCTCAATTAACCGAAGCTATCTCGGTATCGCACACTTAATGCCTCATATAGCCGAAGCTAGTTTAAATCGCACACTTAGTGCCAAATACCATTGATTTATCATAGTATTCATCCAAACTAAATGTTTATACAATCTATGTATAAAAAAAAGCATCAAAACATACTTATAACATCATGTTTTACGTACGAACTTACCTCGTACTCGAAGTTGTCGACTCGGATTGTTTACTCAATAACCTTCGACTTCCCTCGGTCTAAATCCGAATTCCTTTTTTCTTGATCTATATGTATTCAACATTAACCCTTTTATTCACTAAACCATTCAAAACAATCTATATTCACACAATTACGTCATATTGTAAACTAGCCTTTACATTTTCACATTTCGACACTTTAATCCCTAATTCACAAAATCACAAAATACACAAAGTTTGCTTGTACACAAGCTTAGCCAAATTTTCATAGCTCTCATACAAGTCCACACTTTTCATTTATTTCACATTTTAGTCCCTCAATTTACAAATTTCAAAATTTAGCCCATTTTACTCAAAATCATCAAAAAATTCTAAAGACAAAACATATAAACCCAACATCAAACTTTCATATTTCATCATATAACAACATAAAACTCATGAATTTATCCATGGCACATTTCAAATTCATCATGAAAAGTAGAAATTGAGGCATGGGATTAGTAAAACACAAAGCAACGATCACAAAAACGTAGAAATTATCGAAAACAAATCAAAAACGAACCTTGAATTAAGCCTTGTGTGTGTCGAAACCCTAACTCTCTTTTTATTTTCTTTTTCTATAATTTTCGGTTGATTATGAACACAAAATGACCATATTTTCATGCCTTTGTTTTATTTTAATTCATTTAATATACAAGTTACTAATTTTCCCTTTTAATAACCATTATAAAATCACCTAATGGATGGTTATTAATGTCTATTCAAGCTTCTAATGGTTAAATAACCACATAAGGACCTCACAATTAATAAGCCAAATCAAATAGGCACTTTTAACATATAGCAAGCAACTTTTACATTTTACATGATTAGGTCCTTTTATCAAATTAAGCACACAAACAATTAAATTTTCATACGAAACTTTCACACATACTAATTCACACATCATAAGCATGGAAAATAATATTTAACTATTTTTCTGACTTGGATATGTGGTCTCGAAACCACTATTTCGACTACACATAAGACATTCATCAAGCATACATACTGTAACACTAACCATTCATATCAAAAAAACATAATCACATGACCACATCGCAAGGCATCAATACATAGCTTGGTTAAAAAGGCTTAGAAGCCCTCACCCATATAAGCCACGTCTCATGGCTGAACACAACGAATCAATTTAAGCCAACATCTTGATCAAATCAGAAGAATACACATCATAATAACTAAGTCCCTATACATGCCACTCACTCAAATACACCTAAGGTTTATCAATACCCCAATGATAATAGCTTGATAGTGTGATGCTGCCTCCGACGATCTCCAACCCCGAGCTGACCTGACAACACTAAAGAAATGAAAAGGAGGGAGTAAGCTTTATGCTTAGTAAGTCCACATGAAAATAATAAGCAATATGCCAACATGCTTTTCAAGGTAATACGACTATAATTACACCTTTACTTATTTTCTGGTCATGTTGTTTTTCTCGAGCCATAGTTACTAATTTATTTATATTTGGAGCTATGGAACTCCAAATTAAGATATTCTAATTTTACCTAAAACTAGACTCACATATATTCTTACCATAAAATATACACAGTTTATTCTTTAAAATTATCTACTTTTTGCTATCTGACAGTTCCGACCCCTCTTCACTAAAAATTAATTATCTCATAATATGGGACTCGGATAATGTTCCTGTCTATTTCTCTTAAAAATAGACTCATTAAGGATTTTAGACATATAAATTATAACCCATAAATATTTTTTCACAATTTTAAATTATTTTCTCAAATCATAATAGCAAATTTCAAAATCATTCTAACTCTGTCTCACAATAATTTAAATATCTCATAATCAAATAGTCATTTTCTTACACCGTTTCTTCTATGTGAAATTAGACTCAATAAGATTTAATTTCATATTTTATTCAGCCTCAAATTCAATTTCCAAAATTTTTGGTGAATTTTCAAATTTGGATAGTAGCTACTGTCCAAAATAGTTTTAGTACAAAAATGATGATGACTAAGTTCACCACACCTTCATCTCTTTTAAATTAGAAATCTATGCATTTATAAACATATATCTTAGTCCACCAAATTAACACAACATCATTTCACAATACTCATGGACTTACCATTTGTGAATTTCATATTCAATTGAGTTTTTTTACATACCTGTACTCATTCGTAACGTAACTCAAGTTTGTTCTCACTAATGACATACCTCATTAGGACCATCATCAAATCTTTCCTTGAATTACCCGTTGAACACTAGGAACACTAATGGATACACGGAAACTTGAACATAGTGCCATATACGCAGCTAGAACCAACTCATAGCGCGTAACGTATGTAGCTAAAGCTACCACATATTATGTAATGCTTGCATTTGAGCTACTCACGGGTCTGTACACAAAGTTAGCACCCAGACCCCAAAGCATTAACATAATATTCTTGCTCAGCGAGTTGCTCATGGGCCTGATCACATATTCAGCACCCAGACCCATATTACATATATCACTTATCTTACGAACTCAAACACAACTCATGAGTTTAGACCACATTATTTCTCATGACATGTCTCGTGTATCCTATGCTATTCCTGAGGTTCAAACATGGTTTCTTGTCTCGCACTTGCTCATAATGTCATTTATTCTTCCATCATACATTTCATACTTTCATGATAGTAATAAAACATTTAAATGTTCATATTATCAAAGCATTATTTGCTTATGTACTTACTTGTCGAATCTTCATTAAGAATATTTGTATAACCAATCATACAATTTATCTAATAACAAAAATAAAGCATTTAATATTCAATTATAACCTTGCATTATTATTATCACACGAACTTACCTTGAATGAAAATTTCGGCCAATTATTCCATTTTAGTCCATAACCTTGTGCTTTTCGATTTAAGCTCGAATCTCGGTTTTCTTGATCTATAATGATAAAATCCACTATTTTAATCACCATATTAACCAATACATTTCATAATTTATACTTTGGAAAAATGACCATTTTGCCCCTAGATTTTTACAAATTTATGATTTTACCCCTAGGCTCGTAAATCAATTTTTATCAAATTTCCTCACTACCAAAGCCTAGCCTATTTCTTTTTATACTAGGAGCAGCCCAAAATTCTCATTATTACTCATACTTATCACTCATTTTGCCATCTTTACAAAATGTTCCATTTTAGGTGTTTTCATGAAAATCCTTTCACAAAAGTTGTTTATTACACAACCATGACTTATTTTCTTCCATAAAAATTCAGAAAACAACATAAAGATTCACATTGAAAAACCCTAGTCTTTCAACCATTTTGCAAAATAATCCCTCCATTAGCTAGCTCATGCTACAAGGGTCCCAAAAACACAAAAATCAACAAAAATGACAATCAAAATGACTTACTAGTAAGGGTTGCAAGTGCCTGAAAATTTCAAGCTTCCATAAAGGTTTCTCCTTCAATATTTCGACAGAGAAAGGAAATGGAGAAGAGAAATGACCACTTGTTTTATTTTATTAGTATTTGCTTTTGTCGTCAAATACCAAAACATTACCAAATTTGACTATTTTGTCAATTCTTGTCCCCTATGGCCGGCCACCAATAATTTAAAGGCCTATTTGCACTTTAAAGACCTCCAATTATGGTTCTCTAGCTATTTAACATATTTGGCTAGCAAAACAAAACTTTTGACCCTTATGCGATTTAGTCCTTTTTCGTAATTAAGCTCATAATCACTAAAATTAATTAACCAAAATTTTCATGCACTTGTATAATCATGCTATGACACATAAAATAATATTAAAAATAATTTCTCTGGCCTCAAAATAGTGCTTTCAAAACCACTGTCGCAACTAGGCCCAAAATCAGGCTGTTACACAGATTTTTCTAAGTCATCAAATATTTCAAACTCTTGTGATCAGAATAAACATGGCATTTCTCATCGAACAAATAATGGCGCCAAATCTTCAACGCAAACACAATAGCTGCTAACTCTAAATCTTGCATCAGGTAATTCTTTTCATACGGCTTCAACTGTCTTGAGGCATAAGCTATGACTTTACCTTCCTGCATCAAAACACAGCCTAAACCATTCAATGATGCATCACTAAAGATCATAAATTCTTTACCCAATTCTGGTTGTACTAGCACTGGAGCTTCAGTCAAAAGAGCTTTCAGCTGATCAAAACTTTTCTAACATTTCTCAGACCATTCAAACTTTACATCTTTCTGAAGCAATCTTATCAAAGGAGTCGCAATCATCAAAAAGCCTTTCACAAATAGTCTATAATAGCCAGCAAGTCCCAGGAAAGTATGAACTTCAGATGCATTTCTTGGAGGCTTTCAATCCATTATTGCAGAAATCTTGCTCGGATCAACTCGAATACCTGATGTTTACACGATATGCCCCAGAAAACCAACCTCGCGTAACCGAAATTCACATTTACTGAATTTTACGTACAATTGTTTATCTTGCAAAGTTTGTAGTACAATCCTCAAATGCTCTGCATGCTCGTATTCATCATGTGAGTAAATTAAAATATCATCAATGAACACAACTACAAATCAATCTAGGTAGGGTTTGAAAATCTAGTTCATTAAATCCATAAGGACAGTAGGTGCACTCGTTAGTCCAAAAGGCATAACTAAGAATTTATAGTGGCCATACCTCGTTCTAAATGCAGTCTTTGACACATCAGAGTCTCTAATCTATAACTGGTAATAGCCCGATCTTAAATCTATTTTCGAAAACACTGTAGCCCCTTTCAACTGATCAAACAAATCATCTATTCTAGGTAGAGGATATTTGTTCTTGATAGTCACTTTGTTAAGCTGTCTATAGTCTATTCACATTCTCATCATACCGTTTTTCTTTTTCACAAACAACTCGGGAGTACCCTAAGGCAAGAAACTCGGTCTAGCAAAACCTCTATCTGTTAATTCTTGCAACTGAGCTTTCAATTCTTTTAACTCTGTCGGAGCCATTCTGTATGAAGCTATCAATATCGGCGTTGTACCCGACATTAACTCAATGCCAAACTCAACCTTTTGAAGTGGTGGAAATCCTGATAATTCTTTAGGAAACACATTCGGATATTCACACACAACTGGGACTGATTCAATCTTCTTTTCAGTCATTTTTGTATCAAACACATAAGAAAAATAGGCTTCGCAACCCTTTCTCACATATTTCTGAGCTAATATTGATGAAATCACTGCTGGTAAACCTTTCAAATCATCTGACTCAATCTAAATAATTTCATTATTCTGACATCTTAGATCAATTGTCTTTCTTTTACAATTCACAATAGCATCATGCGACGTTAGCCAATCCATACCAGAACTATATCAAATTCATCAAATGGTAACAACATCAGTTCAGCCAGAAAACAGAAATCTCAAATCATCAACGGACAGTTCTTGCACACTTTATCAGCCAACACACACTTGCCTAAGCGGTTTGATACTCTAATTAAAAATTCAGTAGACTCTACAGGAAAAGTCTTACTGGATACTAAATTCACACATATATACGAATGAGTTGGTCCTGGATCTATCAGTGCAATAACTTTATTATCATATAGAGTAAAAGTACCGGTAATGATGTCCAAGGATGATGCTTCTTCACGAGTACGAATAGCGTAGGATCTAGTAGGTGCTCTTACCCCAGACCTCACAGCAGAGTCTTTAGTCACTCTCTGACTACCACTCATATTTCCTATGTTTCTAGGTGGTCTACCCCTGTTTACTGTATTACTCAGCCTCGTGTTCTGAACATCATCTTTTTCCATCAACTCTGGGCAATCTCCATAAAATGATCCAACAACCCACATTTATAACAGGCTTTATTTCTTTTGTTCCAACATTCGGGAATTGTTATCTCTCACACTGCTGACATTCGGGTTTGTTTTCTCTCACACTACCAACACTCGATACTGATGTAGCTTGAGCTTTGGAACCAGAGTATTGTTTAGCACGATCCTTGTTCAGATATCCAATCAATGTATTCGGGCGAGTATACGAATCTCTAGATTTCTTTGATGAAGATTGATCGGCTTACTCACCAATCTTTTTCTAGTGTCTCTAGCCTATAAATCTAGTTTCCTCTTTTCTTTGCTAAGATCTTCGGGTTTACAAGCCCTTTCAACTAAAACAACAAATTTTTTAATTTCCAGAATCTCGACTAGAAGTTTTATATCTTCATTCAACCCATCAACGAACCGCTTACACATAATCTCTTCGGTCAAAACATATTTTTGAGCATATTTGCTCAATCATACAAATTCTCTTTCGTATTCGGTCACAGTCATTCGACCTTGTTTCAATTCTAGAAACTCTTTATGCTTCTGATCAAGATATTGCTGACTTATATACTTCTTTCGAAACTTTGATTAAAAGAACTCCTAGGTAACCCGTTCTCTATGAACCACAGATATTAATGTTTTCCACCAATGGTACGCATTATCTCTTAGCAAAGATACTACACACTTGATACATTCATCAGGAGTGCAAGATAATTCGTCTAATACTCGGATAGTATTCTCGAGCCAAAACTCAACTTCCTTAGCATCATCATCAACGGTAGCCCTGAACTCTTCAGCCCCGAGTTTTCGAATCTTATCAATAGGTGGTTTATTTAACCGCAGAAGATCAATACCTTGAGGAACTATAGGGGTTTGCTGAGGAACAGTCGGGGTGGATGTTGTTGAGTAGCCAGATTCGTTCGAATGAACTCCGTGAACCATTCACTCATCATTTAGAAGATTGCTTGCTTAGCCTTTCCCACTTGACTACTTGAAATCGGCCTAGAATTAGTTGGCGTTGCCCCTTGAGCGAGAGCGGGCGCATTACTTTCCACATTATCAGCTATTGCTCGTTCGGGGTTCCTTTACTATATGAAAGCACAATTTAACCTGTCAGGAATCATCACACTATCATAGTTTATATATATGGCATGTATAGCTAGACTCTCACTCGTTACGTTAGTCTTATAATCGACTAAACTGTAGCTCTAATACCAATTGAATGTAACACCCCTAAATCGTGTCTGTCACCAGATTTGGATTAAGAGGTATTACCGATCAAACACAACATTTAACTAACATTTCACAACTCAATAAACATTCATTATGGAATAACATTCATTCACATACATAATATCCCTTAAATAGGTTTACAAGACCTTAAACATGTTCTAGAGAAGGTTTAGGACTGAACTGATCTCTTAAAGAAATTTCTGAAATCTTGAAAATTTTTCTAAGTTACAGAGGTCACAAGCCTGTGTGAACAGGCCGTGTGGCTCACTTGGCCTCAGACATGCCCGTGTGTCTAGGTTGTGTGAAAATAGGGCATATATACTGACTTGCACTACACAACTGAGGAACGCCCGTGTGCCAGGCCGTGTGAAAATTGAAGGGGTTACTGACTTGGGTCACATGGCCGATCACACGCCCATGTGCCAGCCCGTGTGTTACACGCGGCCAGTAAACATGCCCATGTGTCTAGGCCGTTTCAAATTTGTAGGGTATACTGTTTGAAGGCTACCCCAGGGGACACAAAACCGTATTGTATGACCGTGTGTCAGACACGGCTGAGACACACGCCCGTGTCTTTGCCCGTGTGGAAAAACATAGGCTATTTGCCAAGCCATTTTGCCACCCTTTTCTCATGCACACCTAGCAGTTTAAAATGGCACTATTTCAATATATTTATAGGTAGCCAAATCATACCAATTCATATACAATTCATGCCATTTTATCTTCAACCATCTCTCTACTCAAATCATAGCACATTAATGTATCATAACAATATTTTTCACCTAACTTCCAAATTCTAATCTTACCATCTTATCATCTATTTTATGTCTCATAATAAACCATATCATTGTCAATATACCAATCCACAACATGCCATGATAATCATACCAAAACTCAAGGCAATTAATATAACACATTTCATTTACCAAACTCATAACTTAAGCCAACTTAGATGGCCAAATACACACCAACATTTACATCATATACAAGCCAAATCTCACGGCTATATAGTAACTCAAAACATTTCATCATATCACTAGCCTATACATGCCATATACCATATTTACAAAGCACCAAAAGTACCAACAAGCAATCGATAGTGTGATGACGTTTCCTGACAATCCCCAAGTCCAAGCTATCATTGATTATCTATAAAACATAGAAAATTAACACACAGTAAGCTTCATAGCTTAGTAAGTTCATAAGTGAATAAATCAATTCATCAAATATATGTAATTTAAATATTTTCACAATACCAAATCAAAATCACATTAATCACAAACCTTTATCATGTCTCAAAACATGATCAAATATCATCTCATTGAACTTTCTCAATGTAACACTCGAATAGGTTCCGTACGTACCTGTACCACCTCATATTAACCTTTTTCTCAACTACGTCATTGTTTACTTATTGAACCATTTGGAATAGAAGTCGGATACTCAAGATCTCAATCAATAAATACCTATACCATGGCCTATAGCCAAATCAAGGTATTATTCACACTTGAAGTGTCGACATCATGGCCTGAAGCCAATACATTAACCTAATGACGTCATTAGCATCCTAACTATTCCTAAGGTTCAACCGGGAAGTTTCACTTGTCGATTTCATCGTTGAACACATCCGTATAGTCGTATTTACAATTCAAACATTATCTGTAATCTCATAATCACATTTTATGCAATACCAAAACATATAACATACATTTATAATAAAATTATCACATATGAACTTACCTCATACTCGGAATTAACGAATCGGATCGATTACTCAATAACTTTCGATTTTCCCCGATCTAAATTTGATTTATTTCTTTCAGGATCTATATGAATTCAAAATTAACTCATTTAATCACCTATTCATTCAATTTCATCCAAAAATACCTATTTGGGCATTCTTACACTTTAGCCCCTAAACTTCCACATCTTTACAATTTAGTCTTTTTTTCACAAATACACAAAATTCAATCTAACCCATGCTGAGCCGATTTTGTATAGCTTCATAGCAGCCCATATTTTCATTTATTTCATACTTTTAACTACAACATTTCATATTTTCTCATTTTAATCCCTAATTAACATTTTCATCAAAAATCACTTTACAAAACTTAGATATCTATCACTAAGCTTCCATAATTCATCATCAAACATCCAAAAACATATGAATTCATCAACTGAAACTTTCAAAATCGTCAACACTTTCAAAAATTAAAGCATGGGCTAGCGAGAACACGAAGCAACGATCACAAAAACATAGAAATCATAAAAAATCGAGCAAAATGCATACCTTAATCAATGATCAAAAGGGCCAAACCCTAAAACCACATGTTAAGCTTCTTTCTCTTTAATTTTCAGCTATGAATGATGATGATATGGCTTATTTTAACTTTTTTTCTTAATAATAACCTTATTAACTAATTTACCAATTTGACCTTAATTTATAACATTAAAAATCACTTAATGGATGACTATATTTGTCCGTACCATTAACCAAAGGTCAAATAACCATAAAGGACTTACACATTTAAATTTCATAACAATTAAAGTACTTTAACAAGTAGAATACAACTTTTTCATTTTATGCAATTTGTCCTTTTTCTCAAATTGAGCTATTAAACGATAAAATTAGCTCATGAAATTTTCACACATATATAATCACATGCTATAAACACCAAAAATAATATTACAATAATTTTTTGACCTCAGATTTGTGGTTCCGAAACCACTGTTCTGGTTTAGCTAAAATTAGGCTGTTACACCCTAGGCACACGCCCATGTCCCTGGGCCATGTCCTTCACATGACTGAGACACACAGTCGTGTGTCTATCTGTGTAGAAATTCGAAGCTAAATTTTTTAAACACAGGGGACACACGGCCATATCACACACCTATAGGGTAAGCCGTGTGTCACACACGGCCTAGACATACGACTGTGTGTCTACCAGTGTGGACAAATATAAGGCTGTTTACCAAGCCTTTTTTCCACCCTTACTTGCACCAAACTACACAACATCAAATAACACCAAATAAAGCATATGCGCACTACCAATTCAGTCACAACTAAGACATCCACACATCAATTTCATGCCATTTTCTATCACATACAACATCTTATACTTATCATCACAATCCATGCAATAACCACATCCATGAAAGGCATTATCACTTGTATATATATACTCAACCAATATTAGCCAATACCATATGGCCATTTACAAAATGAATCAATTACCATTACAATCCAACACACTTGGCTAAATCAATATGACACGTAAAAAAAAAGACCAAGTCCCCTATACATGCCATACTCAAAATGTAAAATCATGAATACCCAAAAGATTAATTTGATAGTTTGAATCGAGCTCCGACATCCTTCAATTCTCAGTTAGCTTGGCGATACTATAAGAAAATGGAAAGGAAGGGGAGTAAGCATAAGGCTTAGTAAGTTCACATGTAATAATAAACAATATTAAACAACATTTAGCAAGAGTATCATACAATTTAACTTATCATAAATCACATATTTATCATAATAGTTTCATAAACATAAATTTATCAATCTTAATCTTACCATAATGAATGGTAGAAATGGGTCAAATAAATCACACATGGGTCAAACCCTAGGCATCAACCCTAGCTCAAATAAATGGTAGAAATGGCTTAGATCTGTTGACAACAACTTCAAAAATGTAAAGAACATTAAAAATGGGGCTAGGACGCACTTACTATCAAGCTTGGAAAGTGAAGAAACCCCAGCTATGGCTCCTTAGAAATTTTGGCACTTGATGGAGAAGATGGACAAGATTTTTACATCATTTTCTGTAACAGCCCGATTTAGACCCTAATCGGAACAGTGGCTTTGGGACAACAAATCCAAGTCAGAAAAATATTTAAAAATTATTTACTGTGTTTATTTTGTGTGAATTGATATCTGTGAAATTTTCGTGATTTAATTTTGTCGTTTAGGTGTCTGATTAAATCAAAGGACTTAATCGCGTAAAGTGAAAATTTGGTGGTTATTTCTAAAAAGGGCCGAATAGTGATTGTTCTTTTAATATGGAGGTTTTATGTTGCAATTAAGCCATTAACATATATAGTAGACGGTAATAGCCAAGTTTATAATGGTTTTATATTATATTCTAAAGGTTATATATGTAAATTAGTTAATAAACTTATATTAATTAAAAACCAAAGTTA
Organism: Gossypium hirsutum; assembly: GCF_007990345.1. Classification (NCBI taxonomy): domain Eukaryota; kingdom Viridiplantae; phylum Streptophyta; class Magnoliopsida; order Malvales; family Malvaceae; genus Gossypium; species Gossypium hirsutum. The sequence goes on along the minus strand of NC_053432.1, from coordinate 22,619,224 downwards.
TCATATTCATTATTTATCTTTATTCATAAATCGAATAAGAAAGAAAAGAAAAGAAACCTAGTTCGGCCATCCTCCAAGCTAAAATCAAGGTTCGTTCTTAGTCAGTTTTTGACAATTTCTAAGTTTTTAAGATCGTTGCTTCGAGTACCACAAAACCCATACTTTAATTTTTGATTTTGTGAATATTTTGAGTTGTGCCATTGTTGATAGCTTGTGATTTTTTTTTTGATGATGAAATATGAAAGATATGTTTTAGATTAACATGTTTTGTATTGGAGTTTTTGATGATTTTGAGTAATTAGGACTTAATTGCAAAAATAATAACTTGAGGGACTAAAATGTGAAATTAATGAAATATATGGGCTTGTATAGGTATGGGTACCATTCGGCCTAACATGGGTACTTTGAAATTTTGTGTATTTTGTGTTTTGTGCAATAGGGACTAAATTGTAAAAATTGTAAATGATAGGGGTAAAATGATAATTTTCCCATTTATGTGTTTTTGGACTAAATTGGATGAAAATATGTTTGAATGAGATTAATTTGAATATGTTTAGATCAAGAACCAAAGAAATCGGATTTGGATCGGGGAAACATGAAAGCTGTCGACTAGCAGCCCTGTCTCTTTTTACAATGTTCGAGGTAAGTTTATAAGCAAATAGACATATCTAATTGTAGCTAAATGTTAATTTTATATGATGGTATGAATCGTATGAACATATATAAGCTATAGTAGAATATGGTCAAGCTTGGTTACTATATCTCTGAATTGGTTTCGACCAAGTTACAATGTTTGAAAGCCCCGTATGAACCTTAGGAATAGTTAAGATACATATGTCATGACATAGGATTCTGATACATGTGTGCGAGTAAGACCATGGCATGGATATGTGATTCTAATATGTGTTTACGAGTAAGACCCTGTCTTGGACAGTGGCATCGATATGTGACTACATGAAAGACCATGTCTGGGACGTTGGCATTGTACGATTTATGTAATTATCCGAGTGTCCTATCCAATTCTGAATGGTTCATTAGGAAAAGTAATTTGCCTGTTAATTAGATGGTGGAACCAAATGGCATAAAACTGATGAAAATTACTGAAGTAGCTTGTGTAGTTGCTAAGTTACGAAAATTACCCCTAAATAGCAAAATTACCGATATACCCCTAGGGTTTAAATTGGCTAATCTGCATGATTGATTAATATTGTATTTTACATGATATGCTTTATTAATATCTGTTGCATGGGATTGGGGTATTGATGGAGGAAGTATTGAAAGTGGTTCATCCACGTACTAGAGGCTTTGCCTCAACTTACTGATATTTGAGCAGCGTTGCTGCCACTGTGGAGTGTAGGGCTGGGTGGGTTGAGATATTCCCCACATGGAGTGTAGGGCTGGTACAGGTGCAGTGTAGCGGTTGGTGGGTTGAGTAGTCTCCCCAGATGGGTTTGCATGCATTACTACTATTGTTACCTATGTTACTGAACTGGGCCTATGGGCCACACTGTTATGTAAAAAGGGGCTAAGGCCTTGCTACTGTGTTCTGAAAAGGGCTTCGGTCCACTGTGTACTGTGATCTGAATAGGGCTTAGGCCTAATGGGCTCGAGCTGATTTGGGCTTTGGATAGGTTTCTGTATACACTGAGTTTTCCCAAACTCACCCCCTTTTTCTTCCATCCTTGCAGGTGAGCCCTAGTTGGTGGACTTGGAGCTGGGCGGGATTCGGAGTGGCCACACGTTTTCTGCAAATTTGTTTTCTTCTGGTGAACTAGATTTTCCCATATTTTCGTTTATGGTTTTGGGTTTTTAAATGTAATAAGGCCGCTTAATTATTTTTATGGTTTGGTTTGCTTCTTTATTATTAAATTCTATTATGATAAAGCCGAACTATGATAACTAAAGAGATGGATTAGCTCTAGGACGCGTTTTCAAAAACATTAAGTGATTTCAAAATAACACGAATACAAGTAAGACTTCCGCTAAGCAAACGTTTTTCAACCTTAATCATTTTCTTAAGATGGACATAACCAAACGGTTTTCTCAAAATTATACGAGATGTTAGAGTGTGGCAATGGCGGTGTGCATGTCTAGGATTGGATCCGAAGGGAGCTTGGTACTTAAGCAGTCCGACGGACTCACCTCCTCTTCTTCCTGGTTTCCTACCTGGTGCACAGCTTCCATTCACTTTAACCTACTTTTAAAAGTGCCTTTTACAACACCAACTAAGTTTTTCCAAACTAGGTAATACGGAATGTTTTAAACGCTTCGATGTGACGTATCAGATCCGGTCATAACGTCTAGGCCGGGTTTGGGGTGTTACATTTAGTGGTATCAGAGCTTGGTTGTAATAACTCGGCTGTGGATCGGGTCTGAAAATCTTTTCAAAAACTCAGGCCTAAGAAGGGTATTTTTGGAAATGGTAAGTTTTTCAAAGAATGTTCAAGTTTTTCTATTGTTAAACAGGGTTAAATCAATAGTTTTAAAATAAAAGTGTTTTCCAATCAAATCTTTTTATTTTCGGTAAACAAAAACAGGGTTTTTAATTTTTACAAAAGGAGGTGGCACACTGAATCCCCGGCACCAAGTCTGTAAGTGTTCTTTTTCTGCTTCAAATATTTATGGAACTGGGCTGGAAATAATACTGTAGGTAGTACTGAGCCTTAGAGATAGTGCTATTGATAATGTAGTATTAGGGCTACAAAATTGGGACCGTAGCTAAATTGTGATTGCGCGAAAATAACTCTGAAACTCTATCTGTTCATAAGACATTCTGTAATAAACAGTGAAACCAGTAAACTGATGTCATAAAATTCGTAAACAGATAAATCGTTATGAGTACAAGGGTTACTCGGGGAAGAGGCCGTGGTCGAGGCCGAGGTAGCACTCAACCTAGATCTGCGTCATCTGAACACATGCCAGCTGGCGAGGTACGTCCACCACCGGTTAATGAAAATGGGCCGTATGACCGGGCCGCAGGGGATGACGCTTTGTCTCAGCCATGTTGAGGGTGTTGGAAAGGGTGGCCGGAGCTAACATCGGGTCCATGAATAGGGGGTCCATTTCTGAACGACTTATGGCCAACGGAGCTGAGATTTTTAGGGGCGTATCTGGAGTGGCCCCAAATGTGGCTGAGTACTAGTTGGAAGCCACAGAGCGGATCATGGATGACCTGGACTGCTCAGTAGAACAGAAGTTGAAAGGGGCGGTTTCGTTACTACGGGATGAAGCATATCAGTGGTGGATTACTGTGAGAGATGGTACCCCAGCTGAGAGGGTAACATGGGAGCTATTCAAATAGACCTTTAAGGCAAAATATGTTGGAGCTAGCTATGTGGATGCACGTAGAAAGGAGTTCTTGAATCTGACTCAGGGAAATAAGACCATTGCTGAATATGAGGCGGAGTTTCTACGATTGAGTCGGTATGCTAATGGCATTGTTTCCACCGAATACGAGCGCAGTGTTCGTTTTGAGGATGGCCTCAGAGATGAGTTAAGGGTGCTCATAGCTCTGCAGAGAGAGCGAGATTTCGCTGCACTGGTAGAGAAGGCTAAGATAGCCGAGGAGGTGAAGCAAACTAAACGGAAGAATCGTGATAGGGATCTAAATCAGTTCAGGAGGGATGCTGGACCAGCGGGTGCTGCAAATCAAAATGCTAAGAGAGCTAGGATGGAGGAACCGGTTCGAGCAGTTCCGATGAACACAGGTAGACTGCAAGCTTGTGGGGATTGCTGCAGAACGCATCAAGGAGAGTGCTGGAAGCGTTCTGGGGCTTGTCTTCGTTGTGGGTCTAAAGAGCATAGGATTAAGGATTGTCCTAGGAGGGCCACTCAGGCTCAGGTGGCCGAATAAGGGGCTGTGCGACCGGCTCAACTTGTGAGGGATGGACCGCCGCTGCCAAGAGGTCGTGGACAAGGTCTCGGTGGTAATGGCCGTGGACGTGGGGCACCTGGCAAGGGTATTGGTAACGTGGATGCTCGTCAGCCAGCTTTGGTGTATGCTGCTCGTCGTCGCGAGGAGGGTGATACACCTGATGTCATAACTGGTACGTTTTTTATCTATGGTGTACCTTATACTGCTCTAATTGATGTGGGATCAACCCATTCATATGTGGCATATAACATTTCTGGGGTACTGGGTGTGCATTCCGAGGAGACTGTATGTGGGGTGTCTGTAATAAGTCCTTTAGGTCATTCGGTTAAGGTAGAGAAACTCTTCAAGGAGGTGCCTCTGGAGATTCAAGGCGGGGTTTTCTGTGGGGACTTGATGGAGTTACCGCTTGAAGAATTCAATTTGATACTAGGGATGGATTGGTTGACCAAGCATAAGGCAACTTTGGATTGTGCAGCTAAGAGGATGGTGTTAAGGACTGTCAATGATGAAGAGGTAATGATTATTGGAGAATGAAGGGATTACTTATCCAATGTAGTATCGGCATTGAGGGCTGAGAAACTGATGCGCAAGGGGTGCGAGGCATATCTGGCTTTGGTAAGCCAAGCTGAAACTAAGGATCTGACTGTGGAGACCATCAGAACTGTTAGGGAATTCTGGGATGTTTTTCCGGAAGAGCTTCCTGGATTACCCCCGAATCGGGAAGTTGAGTTTGGAATCGATTTGTTGCCTAGAACAGCTCCAGTATCTATTGCACCCTATAGGATGGCACCGAAGGAGTTAGTGGAACTAAAGGCTCAAATTCAAGAGTTGTTAGATAGAGGCTTCATTAGGCCTAGTGTGTCTCCTTGGGGAGCATCGGTCCTGTTTGTGAAGAAAAAGGACGGAACGATGCGTATGTGCATCGATTATCGCCAGTTGAATAAACTGACAATTAAGAATAAGTATCCACTACAAAGGATTGACGATCTGTTTGATCAACTGAGGGGAGCTTTAGTATTCTCCAAAATCGATCTTCGTTCTGGATACCATCAGCTAAGGTTAAAAGAAGGGGATATTCATAAGACAGCATTTCGAACTCGATATGGACATTATGAGTTTGTGGTCATGCCGTTTGGGCTGACGAACGCACCTGCAGCTTTTATGGATCTGATGAATCGAGTATTCCAACCTTACTTGGATCGGTTCGTAGTCGTCTTTATCGATGATATCCTGGTATACTCTGAAACGGAGGCGAAGCATGATGAGCATCTCCGTACTGTGCTGCAAGTGTTAAGGGAAAAGGAGGGCATGTGGTCTCTGCCGAGGGGATTAAGGTGGATCCTCGTAAAATTGAAGCGATTCTGGAATGGAAGCCACCTAGGTCAGTATCAGAAATTTGGAGTTTTCTGGGATTAGCAGGTTACTACAGAAGGTTTGTGGAGGGTTTCTCGGTAATGGCGGCACCCTTGACAAAACTCATAAGGAAAGGAGTACCATTTGTCTGGACCGAGATACAGCAAAAAGCTTTTGATCAGTTGAAAGAGGTATTGACCGAAGCGCCAGTGTTGATTCAACCGGTGTCTGGGAAGGACTTTACTGTATACAGCGATGCGTCGCATGTGGGGTTAGGTTGCGTACTGATGCAAGAGGGCAAGGTGGTCGCTTATGCATCGTGACAGCTTAAGGCTCATGAGGTGAATTACCTTACACATGATTTGGAGCTAGCAGCGGTGATTTTTGCGTTAAAAATTTGGAGACATTACTTATATGGGGAGAAGTGCATTATATATACAGATCATAAGAGCCTAAAGTATTTGTTGACTCAGAAGGAGTTGAACCTTAGGCAACGAAGATGGGTGGAGTTGCTTAAAGATTACGACTGCTCGATAGAGTACCACCTAGGAAAGGCTAATGTGGTGGCGGATGCATTGAGTCGAAGGGTAGTTACTGATTTGAGAGCCTTGTTCGCACGTTTAAGTCTGTACAACGATGGAAGCTTGTTGGCAGAACTGCAAGTAAGGCCTACTTGGACTGAGCAGATTAAGGAAAAACAGTTGAAGGACGATTCATTAGCTCTTCGGTTCCAGCAAGTTAAAAATGGTGAGCACAAGGATTTTGGGTTGAACACTGAAGGAGTTCTGTGCTTTCGTGGAAGGGTTTGTATTCCAAAGGACCCCGAATTGAGGCAGTTAATTCTAAAAAAGGCTCATGGTGGACTCTGTGCCATGCATCCTGGGGGGAATAAGTTATATCGAGACTTGCGAGAGGTGTACTGGTGGCCCGGATTAAAACGAGAGGTGCCTGAATTTGTTGGGAAATGTCTGACGTGCCAGCAGGTTAAGGCTGAGCACCAATTGCCTTCGGGATTATTGCAACCTGTGAAAATTCCGTTATGGAAGTGGGAAAGAGTAACAATGGACTTTGTGTGTGGGTCACCTTTGACACCCATCAAGAAAGATTCGGTGTGGGTAGTTGTGGATAGGTTAACAAAATCTGCTCATTTCATACATGTTCGTATCGACTACTCACTGCAAAAGTTGGCCAAGTTATATGTGGCGGAGGTAGTGCGATTGCATGGGGTGCCAGTTTCGATACTTTCTGATCGAGACCCTAGGTTTACGTCTCGGTTTTGGTGGAAGTTGTAGGAAGCGTTGGGTACAGGATTGGATTTTAGCACCGCTTTTCACCCACAGACAGATGGACAGTCAGAAAGGGTTATTCAGGTTCTGGAGGATATGTTGAGAGGTTGTATCATTGATTTTCGTGGAAGTTGGGAGGACTACTTGCCATTGGCGGAGTTTGCTTACAATAACAGCTATCAAGTAAGTATTCAGATGGCACCATATGAAGCGCTTTATGGGCAAAGATGTCGTATGCCGACTTGTTGGACAGAGTTGGGTGAACGACAAGTGCTTGGACCGGAATTGGTGGCAGACACTGAAAGCAAGGTTAGGCTGATAAGGGATCGGTTAAAGGAGGCATCCGATAGACAGAAGTCGTATGCAGATTTGAAGCGCAAGGAGATTGAGTTCACTGTTGGGGATATGGTTTTCTTGAAGGTTTCCCCTTGGAAGAAAATTTTGAGATTTGGTAAGAAGGGTAAGTTGAGCCCACGGTTTATTGGGCCTTACCGAATTGTTAAGCGGGTTGGACCAGTGGCTTATCAGCTAGAGTTACCACCAGAACTGCATCGCATCCACGACGTTTTTCATGTATCCATGCTGAGGCGGTATCGATCTGACCCAACTCATATCATACCAGTTGCAGAAATCGAGGTACAGTCAGATTTAACTTTCGAAGAGGAACCTGTGCAAATACTTGATCGTGACGTCAAGGTGTTGAGAAGGAAATCAGTTCCACTAGTGAAAGTACTTTGGAGGAACCATGGCAAAGAAGAAGCTACTTGGGAGACTGAGGAGGCTATGCGTCAACAGTACCCTCAACTATTCTAATAAGGTAAAATTTCGAGGTCGAAATTTCTTTAAGGAGGGTAGAGTTGTCACATCCTGATTTTCGGATTTATTTGCGGTTTTCAATATTTTTGTAAAGACTTTAAAATTTTGTATTTGGATGTGAAATTAATATTTTGAGTAGGTAAATGGGCTTATAGAAGGCCCATGTGTTGGCCAAAACCTGGTTGAATTTTTGAATTTTTGGACTTAGGAGTTAGGGGTTCTGGCTAAGTGGCCCTTAAATGGAGTGATGGGTAAATTGCATTAGAAAAAGAGCCTTAGTAAAGAGGCAAGGGTGACGCCACTAGGCTCCTAAAAAGGTGGTGTGTGGAGCATTGGGGAAGGCATGGGATCGATTCCCTGCGTTGACAAATAGGTGCATTTATTTTTTAAGTGCAGGAGGGGTAAGTGTTGGAGTCCAAGTGGATTTTGCTAAAGGAAAGTTTGAATCAGTCCAAATGCTTGAATTAAGGAGTGATAAGGGGAGAGATTTAAGGGATTGGGTGAGAGACTGGGAGTTGGCCGAATTTAGGGAATTGAAGAGGGAAAATTCGGCAGAGGGTTTAGGTTAATATTTCGGCACCTAAGGCTTTGTGAGGTGTCGTTTTCTTCTGCTCAGGCACCACAAGGGTTTTCTTTTTCTCTCTTTTCCTCTCTAGCCGAAACTTTCACCTATCCTGTTCTTCTTTCTCTACTTCCTTCTCCAAAGCCGTCCATCAAACCTGCTATTCATCAGCACCTTTGCCGAAGTCGCAAAAGCCGAAATCCTGTGATCACTGCTTGTGCCGATTTCTTCAAAGCCAGGTCCTTCTATGTTCTTTTGTTTTTATTAAATCTACGATTATCTTTTCTTAATCCTAGATACCTGACGGCAATTCTACTTCAAGGTCATAGCCTCATATTGTCATCTCCTTCACCACCTAAAAGCCGAAAGTACCATTGGTTTAGGGGCTTATAGCCGAAACCTCTTCAACCCTTGGATTCGGGTTTTACCATTGTTCTAAGGATAAATCTGCACCGGATTGCGTGGAAATCAAGTAGGAGTAAGGGGTAAGTACTTATCATCTCAGATCTGTTCTTATTTTACGATGTTAGGAAAAGCCGAAGTCCCTAAAAATTAGAGAGGCTGTCGATTTGAGCATAAGGCTTTAAGGGTTTGTAACTGATGTTTTCTTTCGGTGATTAGAGTCTTCTTAAGCGTTGGATCAAAAGCAGGAATCATTGGAACAATCGGATTCAGAGCTAGCTATCGATTTTGGCAAAAAGGTAAGGGTTCAAATGCTTTTTAGAAACATGGTTCGACTTTGGTTGAGCAAGTTTTGGGTTTAGTGATTATGGTTTGTAAATAAGAACTGCACTAATCAATTGTAGGACATCGAAAGGGATCTCGGTAGCAGTCGTCGCGAATCAGGTGTGTACCGAGCACCCTTCCTTAGTTCAATTCGCCAAAAGCCGAAATGCCGAAATTTTGGCATTTCATAGGCTTGTGAGTATGCGAATGCTCTCAAGACATAGAGTAATTGCTAGATCTAGCACCACAAAGTGGTAAGTAAGTTCGTGTGACATTTTAGCGTACTTCGAAAAAAGGGGCCATATGGGCCAAAACTGGGCCCAATGGGCTTACGGACCAATATGGGTAAGAGATGGGCAAATTAGCCTGTTAATTAGATGGTGGAACCAAATGGCATAAAACTGATGAAAATTACTGAAGTAGCTTGTGTAGTTGCTAAGTTACGAAAATTACCCCTAAAGAGCAAAATTACCGATATACCCTTAGGGTTTAAATTGGCTAATCTGCATGATTGATTAATACTGTATTTTACATGATATGCTTTATTAATATCTGTTTCATGGGATTGGGGTATTGATGGAGGAAGTATTGAAAGTGGTTCATCCACGTACTGGAGGCTTTGCCTCAACTTACTGATATTTGAGCAGCGTTGCTGCCACTGTGGAGTGTAGGGCTGGGTGGGTTGAGATATTCCCCACATGGAGTGTAGGGCTGGTACGGGTGCAGTGTAGCGGTTGGTGGGTTGAGTAGTCTCCCCAGATGGGTTTGCATGCATTACTACTATTGTTACCTATGTTACTGAACTGGGCTTATGGGCCACACTGTTATGTCAAAAGGGGCTAAGGCCTTGCTACTGTGTTCTAAAAAGGGCTTCGGTCCACCGTGTTCTGTGATCTGAATAGGGCTTAGGCCCAATGGGCTCGAGCTGATTTGGGCTTTGGATGGGTTTCTGTATACACTGAGTTTTCCCAAACTCACCCCTTTTTCTTCCATCCTTGTAGGTGAGCCTTAGTTGGTGGACTTGGAGCTGGGCGGGATTTGGAGTGGCCACACGTTTTCTGCAAATTCTTTTTCTTCTGGTGAACTAGATTTTCCCATATTTTCGTTTATGGTTTTGGGTTTTTAAATGTAATAAGGCCGCTTAATTATTTTTATGGTTTGGTTTGCTTCTTTATTATTAAATTCTATTATGATAAAATCGAACTATGATAACTAACGAGATGGATTAACTCTAGGACGTTTTTTCAAAAACATTAAGTGATTTCAAAATAACACGAATACAAGTAAGACTTCCGCTAAGCAAACGTTTTTCAACCTTAATCATTTTCTTAAGATGGACATAACCAAACGGTTTTCTCAAAATTATACGAGATGTTAGAGTGTGGCAATGGCGGTGTGCATGTCTAGGATTGGATCCGAAGGGAGCTTGGTACTTAAGCAGTCCGACGGACTCACCTCCTCTTCTTCCTGGTTTCCTACCTGGTGCACAGCTTCTGTTCACTTTAACCTACTTTTAAAAGTGTCTTTTACAACACCAACTAAGTTTTTCCAAACTAGGTAATACGAAATGTTTTAAACACTTCGATGTGACGCATTAGATCCGGTCATAACGTCTAGGCTGGGTTTGGGGTGTTACATTGTAGGTACCAAAGTTACAGTATTTACTTACCATGTGGCCATTAAATACTTGCTCACGAAGAAATATGCGAAATTGAGGCTAATTCGTTGGATACTATTACTTCAAGAATTTGACCTTGAGATCCAAGATAGAAAAGGTGTTGAAAATCAAATAGCTGATCATCTGCTGAGGTTGGAACAAGATGAGGGAACTCGATCATGTATGCCTATCAATGAGAATCTCCTAGATGAACACTTATTTGAGGTAAATCAAATTCATGAAACACCTTGGTTTGCTGATTTTGCCAATTATCTTGCATGTGGAATAATTCCTCGAGAAATGACTTACCAACAAAGGAAAAAATTCCTTCATGATAGTCAATATTATTTTTGGGAGGATCCGTTTTTGTTTAAACAATGTGCAGATAACATAATCTGAAAGTGTGCAGCTAAAAGTGAGATTGCTGAGATCTTGTATCATTGCCAGTCATATCCAAGTGGGGGACACTTTGGCAGTTCACGTATTGCAGCAAAGATTTTGCAAGGAGGTTTCTTTTAGCCTATGCTATTTAAAGATGCTTATGCTTATGTGAAGAACTGTGATAAATGCGAAAGGACTGGAAATATATCAAGGAGGAATGAGATGCCCTTGACAAACATTTTGGAGATTGAATTATTTGACATATGGGGCATTAACTTCTTAGGCCCGTTTCCTTCTTCATATGGGAACAAATACATCTTAGCTGCTGTGGACTATGTATCCAAGTAGGTTGAAGCTGAAGCATACCCTACAAATGATGCTAAGGTTCCTACATAAGCATGTGTTTACATTATTTGGGACACCAAGAGCTATTATTAGTGATGAAGGTTCTCACTTTCTGAACAAATGGCTTAAGTGGTTTCTTGAAAAATATGATGTGAAGCACAAGATTGCTACTGCCTATCACCCCTAGTACAATGGGCAAGTTGAGAGAATGAACCATGAAATCAAAGGTATCATTGAAAAGGTAGTACGTCCAAGCAAAAAATATTGGTCTTGAAGGCTCGATGATGCATTATGGGCATATCGAATAGCATTTAAGACATCATTAGGAATGACTCCTTATCGGTTAGTTTTTGGGAAGGCATGTCATTTGCCATTAGAGTTGGAGAATAGAGCTCACTAGGCTTTGAAGCAGTTGAACTTTGATCTTAAGCAAGCCAGTGAGAGAAGGATGTTACAACTTGATGAGTTGGAAGAGTTGAGGTTGTTTTCCTATGAGAATGCCAAAATGTGTAAAGAAAGATCAAAGAGATGGCATGATAGTCATATATAACCTCGCGAGTTTAAAGAAGGTCAGAAGGTTTTGTTGTTTAATTCAAGGTTGAAGTTATTTCCTGGGAAGCTTAAATCCCAATGGAAAGGACCCTATACCATATACCAAGTTTATTCTGATGGAGCTATTGGATTATACGACAATCACAGAGGTACATTTAAAGTTAATGGTCAACGTCTCAAACATTATTGGGATGGTGAAGTTGAGCAAGTTGAATCCTCGTTCAAATTAACAAACCCTTGATTTTCCATGAACTCATTTTGTAAATAAATAAATAATTAGAACTTATTTTCTTAACTTATTACATTGAATTAATTCTGTTTAAGGAGATTGGAACTTAAGCGGGACCGTTGTGACCCCTCCAACCTTTCTTGGGAATTAATTTAATGTAATTTGTTAAGAAGAAATTTTCTAAGTAATATTTAAAATTTTTAAATTTAATTTGTTTTGTTTAAATTTTTAATTTTTAAAAGGGGTCAAATTTGGCCCAAGTACTAATCAGTTTTTTTCTTGAGACAAGACAGCATAAAGGAGGGAAAAATCCATACCTATTGCCGCCACTCCTATTACTTGCCGTCAAGTAACCCTAATGTAGCTAATTTTTTGCTACATGTTGCCCTAATTTTTCCCTATATTAACCCCTCTTCATTCTACTATTTTTCATATCCCTCAAAGCAATTTGCTTACACCCTAAAAATCTTTAACATCTCCCTTTTTATGTCGTCAGCCTCAAATACCAAAGGAAACCCTAGTTCTATTTTCCTTTTTTCCAAAATTCCCTATTGCCGTCGCAAGGAGATTGCCGAAGCATCGCTGTTGCTGCTGCACCATTCTTACCGTCGCACGATTTTTGTTGCCGTAGCAAGTTCTACCCACTTGCCGGTTACTCTTCTTCCTAGTAAGCAAAAACTTTGCCAAATTTTTGGGAAAAGATACCATGTCTCGGAAAAGAACTAGATCATCAAAGACTACTCCTGAAAACCCGATTTTGATTGATGAAGAAGTGAAAGAGAGATTTGATTCAATTTTCAAGCATCAATCTATAATGCTGGAAAAAGGCTTTAACTTGAAGAGTAACAATTTGATGGTTGTTCCCGTGCCAATTAGAAAGATAATCAATGCTCTCAAGTGGGAATGATTTTGTGATGCTCGTTCACTTTCCAATGATGAATTAGTTTGAGAATTCTAGGCAAGTTTGACAACACAAGATGCTACTGAGGTCATCATTCGAAAGAAAATGGTACCTCTTACTTCTATGTCCATCAATGATTTGTTTAACTTACCTGATGCTGAATAAGATGAGTACTACCCTATGGTGAACAATATCAATTGAGATTTTCTTGAACAAGTGCTTGATGTTATGCCAAATCCAGGATCCCAATGGATTATAAGAAAGTATGGGAGCCATTCTTGCCGAAAAGAATACCTAAAACCAGTAGCAAAGGTGTGGTTTTATTTTGTTCGGTACAGTTTTATGCCTATCTCACATAGTTCCACCATCTTGATGGAATGAATGCTCTTTTTATATGAAATCTTGACAAAAAAGTCCATTAATGTTGGGAAAATTATCCTCAAGGAGATTCACGATTGTCCTAAAAAAAAGGCAGGAAGTGCTTATTTCCCGTCATTAATCACTTCACTTTGCTTAAGGGCCCGTGTTAAAACCCAAGCAAATTTGAAGGGGCGATATGTTCAAGGGTGCATTTCAACTTATGATCTTGAAAGGTTAGTAGAGAGGGTGCATGAGTTGAATCAAGGCGAGCAAGAAGAGTCAACTAAGCCAGATAACGAGGAGTCAATAGGTGAAACTAAGACTGAAGCTAATTCAGTTACAGACACTGAAGAAGAAGAATCTGAATCGAATAGTCCTAAACCAGTTGAAGCATCTGAAAACCCTGAACCAAGGGTTGAGCTAGAAGAAGAACCAGTTAAGCTAAGTGTTGAACCTCAATCTGCAACTCCTATGCTGACTTCTACAAGTGCTTCAAAGGAATGGATATGTTCAAGTTCATGCACACTCAACAACAAACTTACTAGAAATATGAAAAAATATAGATGACTCAACTCGAAATTCTTTTAAGAATATCTCTAATATTTTTGTTCCTTAGTTTCCAGATGATATCTTTGAGACATGGACGAAATATACTGACGATGCAAGCGGAGATGGAGCTGAAAAAGACAAGGGCAATGAGTCAAGAAAATAAAAGAGGGGACTCTTGTCTTATTATTTATTTATTTTTAGGTCCTTAGGAATTTATTTCTTTCGTAATTAGGATTTAATTTTTGCAGAATAAAACATAGCAAGCATGAATAAACTTAACACTTCTTTAGAAAGAAAAAGACTAAGTGATGTGGTAATAGGAATGAACATGTCTAGGAAAGACTTGGTACTTAAGTAGTCTTAATGACTTACCTCTCTTTCTTTACAACCTTACCTGGTGTTTAGTTTTCATTCATTACTTTGTTCTTGCAATGAGGACATTGCTTCTTCTTAAAGGGGGTAAGGCAAATAAATTGCTCAAACTTTTAAAAATTTTCAAGTATGTTTCAATCATTTCTTTCATAAGTATGTTTTAATAAATGAATGTTTAGAGATATTTTTTTGTTAATAAGATAGTTTGTATGCAAGTATGAATGATGATTTTATTTGAGTGAAAGTATGTTATCATGAAGAATGGAATGCTTGTATGATCCTAGCCTTAGTAATGTTTGCCATGAAAACTTAGTTTATTTTGAGATTAGACATGTATGAAGGTTTATATCGTTAGACTTGACTTAGTAACTTTCTTGAGGTGAAATCCTAGGGGACATAAAAATCTAAAATGATATAGGCACTATTTCTTTGGATCGTTTGTGCCTTTTCAAGCCAACCCTATGATATTTGACCCTTGAAACTGAAATTTTGAGCTTAAAAGCTTGTTTATTGTAATAAACCTACATTATAAGCCACATTACCATCTTTTAAATTTGTATTAATTTTGTACACCTATCTTAACTAAAGTTGTCTTGGTAATCAACATTTGAGGAAGTTTCATAAAGATGTATGTGCTCATGTTTAAAATAAAAAAGAGTGAAAAAAAGTTTGCTGAGTCTCCAAAAAAGGAAAAGTGTATGAGCTTGAGTTCAAAAAAGTTTGGGGGTGTTCCAAAGGTTCACTTAAAGAAAAAGGTTGTATTACGAGAAAACCAAGACAAAGTTAAAGGTTAAGATTTTTAAAACTAAAATGTCCCATTTCTTAAAATCCCTACCTTTAACCGAGCCCCATTACAACCTTATAAAAGACCTATTGATTTGATAATTATATCACCTACACTAGTGGAGAGGAAGTCCTAAGTTCAACATCTGAAGATCATAAATAAGCCTTGTGATTGTTTGCTTGATTGATAGAAAATTATGTTGAATGAAGAATGTTATCTATGACTGTGACATACACGCAAACTATGATTCATGTTGGCATATTTTGAAGCTTAGTATAATCTTAAGGAATGTTTGCATACGAATTACTTGTTAATAAAGAAGATTTATGAGCATGAAGTTATTAATGCATAATTATGAGAAAAAGGATTGATGCTACTTACATAATTAGCAATTTTGCCTTAGCAAGACCTTTTGCTATGCATGAACATTACTCGGGACATATGTGAAAATTAGGACATAGAAATTATTGAAATGTGATTTTATGCTTTATTATATAGTTTTCATGCAATAAATGGCTTATTTTATATTAATTTGAATATACTATATTTTTTAAGACATAAAGTGGGCCATGCATGATTAAATTAAATAATAAAATATAAAATTATATTTAATAATTCATTTTAAAATATTTCATTAATAATTTGGGTTTTAAATTAATTCATTAAATTGGATAAATTTTATTCTTTGGTCATCTAACTTGTTAATTTATTCTGGATAGGTCTGATAATTTTGCTAGATTACAAAACCGTCCAAATTGGGGACCAAGTCAACTCAAAATTCGGCTGTACATGGCTGTCCATAAACCATTTTTTGGTTTAATTGCACAAGGTCCTTGAAGAGTTGAAGAAATTAGAGATTTACCTGAAGATTTGCACTTGACCGAGTCTCAGTCCTGAGTTGTTGTGGCACTCAAATTGACCAAAAATCAAGCAAAAATCAGCTCAACTTCCTCCATTTATGGCTGGCCACCCATGGAAGATGCTTCAAAAGATGAAAACTCCTATTTTTAGTAAACTATCCCCCTCTCCTCACCTATAAATAAGACCTCATTCCACATTTCTACTTGTGACAGCCCAAAATTGACCATAGTCGGGAAGTGGTTTCGGGACCGGTAAACCGAGTCACAATAATAATTAGATGTTATATCCTATGTTTATTTCATGTGAAAGTGCATGTGTGAAAATTTCATGCTTTGATTTTGCCAATTGTGAGTGAAATTTTGAAATGTGACTCATGTGAAAATTTTTGCAAATGCTATAGGCTAATTTGTAGTGGCCAAATAACTTATAGTATGAAATAGGTGGATTTGCATGTCAAATTTCCCACCTTAAAACAAGGTGGCCGGCCATGATGGGCATGAAGAGCAATTGTGCAATTTTTTTATGGAAATTATGGCATAAGTATGGCACAAATAAAATATGTTAATTTGTGTCATAAAATGTTGGGATAAAACAAATAAAATAAGGGGCATGGGCATAAAATAATGAAAAGGAGTATGGTGAATACAAAAAAAAAATGTGTGTGTAGTTGTTTGTCCCCCCATTGCCGTGAGCTAAAGAAAAGAAAGGAGAGAATTTTTGTTCATCCTTTTCTCATCTTCATACTTGCTGAAACTAGAAAGAAAAACAAAGAAAAAAAATTTCTCATCCTTTGGTTCATCCTTGGCCAATAATTTTAAGGAGGAAGGAAGAAGAAAGGTGAAGAGGTTCGGCCATGCATGTAGCTAGGCTAAGGTATGTTTGATGATGTTCCATGAGATGCATGCATGTTTTAGTTGTTAGCTTGAGTTCTACCTAGCCCATGGTCTAAATCTTGCTATGTGATGGAAATGACACTTGACCATGGATGCATCATTCTTGGTTGATGTTTGATGTGGTGGTGATGAGACATGAGGATGAGTTAAGATTCGACCTAGGTAGAGGTTGTGTTAATGCCATTGCATGCTAAATATGAAGCTTGTTAATGATGCATGTGATGATGACTTGATGATTCTTGAACCTCCTTTTTAGCATTTTTGTGTGAGCACATATGTGCATTGGTTGCTAAATGGAGAAGAATCGGCTAGCAAGTTGTGTGCTAAGGCCGAATGTAACTTTGCATGTTAATGAGCAATGCATGTGTTAAATTGATGGAAAGGGGGAGGATGCTTTACTAGTGTGTATATGTGTGTATTAAGTGTTGAAATCGACCCCAAAAATAGACATGCATATTCGACCAAGGGGTAAAAATTAGCTAATATGTTGTGTTGATGCATGATTTCACATGTATGTGACTTTAATGTCTAATGTATAAATATGGGCTAAGTGCCTTGTGTTCATCTTTTCGATGCCTAAATGATGAAATCAATTTATTTGTTTAATTAAGCTCAAGAGCAAAGGGGAAATAGATCCGATAAAGGGAAGGAAAAAGTGGTCGAATAGTTAGCGGAATCGTTCGACAACACCCGAGGTAAGTTCTTGAGTAAGAGAGCTTAAATTACGATGTGATTAAATCATGTTTTAAGCAAATGAAAATCATGCTCTATGTGTGGCTATTGAGCCGAATGTGCAAGGATGATATGTGCCTTGTGTTTGAGTTTTGCAAATGAAAATGAAATACGAATGTGCCATGAATTATTGTTAGATGTGCATGATTAATTGAATGCTGTCCGGGCTAAGTCCCGAAGGCTTTGTGCTAAGTGACTATATCCAGACTAAGATCCGAAGGCATTTGTGCGAGTTATTAATTCCGGGTTAAGTCCCGAAGGCATTTGTGCGAGATACTAATTCCGGGTTAAGTCCCGAAGGCATTCGTGCGAGTTTTAAAATCTGGGTTAAGTCCCGAAGGCATTGTATGAGTTACTATAACCGGGCTATGTCCCGAAGGCACTTGAACGAGGAGCTATATCCGGTTAAATTCTGAAGGTACGTGATTTTTGGTAATGAATGAACTTGCTGTAAAATTCCAGTTAATACTCTCGAAACATCCCGACATTGAGGTATGTTTCGTATGTGCTTGAATGTAGTTGAGCCCTTACAAATAAGTATTCGCTCAGTTGATAAACGAGCTACCGGCCTTTGGCCGAGTTGATCTTTTGTGTATGTACATAAGGGTTGATAATGTGAAGCAAGTACGATATCGTAAATTTGTGCATATGAAATTATCCGTTTAGCTATATGAATGCTATACTTTTGTTGTGCTGGAATTCCTTGCTCAAAACTTACTAAGCATAAATTGCTTACTCCGTTTCATTGCTCCTCTGTTTTATAGATTTGGTTCTCCATCTATCGGACTCGGGATCTTGAGGTCAAAGTCGCCCACACTATCAAAGCCCCCTATTGGTACAATTTTGGTTGAACTTCGAAATGGCATGTATAGGACTACCCGTTTGTTGTGGGTCGTGGACCCTTTGGACTTGTATAAATTTTGGATAGCCATGCGAAAATGGCTTATATGTGTTTGAGTATATTGTTATAATCATTTGGTGTGGATATGCTTGACAAGGATTGGCCATGGGGATGGTTAATCACTTTCATAAATTGTGCTATTTATGCAAAAAGGGCTAGTTGAATCATGGAAACCATGAAATAGGTAAAGTCTACCTTAAAGGCAGATGCTGACAGCAGCAGTGATGTAGATTTGGAAAATCACTAAAAATAGTAGGAAGGGAATTAAATAGTGAATAAATTATGTAAACAAACCTTGATGAATCTACTTTCATAGGAAAGTAACAAAACAATCATACGGACAGTATGTTAAGAGATATTCAGGTTCTCGTGAGACAGGGGCAGAACGGTTTCTAGATTTCCTGTTCCGACTTTGGAAATTCATTATAAATTAACCAGAGATAATTAGGAGTCATACCATATATGTATAGATTCCTCTCTGAGTTTAGTTTCTATAGAAACAAACTGCATCAGTATTGGAGCCCTGTACAAGGAGATATCTGAGTCGTAATGCGCAAAGGTCAGGGTAATCGATTCCTGTAACATGGGAGACTTTAACTAATAAAATGTACTAATTGGCCGGATAAAAAATTCTAGAAAAAAATATGTAGATGGGCATATGAGTCTAGTTTCAGGGAAAAATCAGGAAACTGATTTTCGAGTTGTGAAGCTCAAGATATGATTTTTAAAGCGACTAGTACACAGATTGGGCAGTGTCTGGAAATTTTTCAAAGTTTGTTAACACCTCGTGTTCGACTCCGGGGTCGGACTCGGGTTCGGGGTGTTACATTTTATTGGTATCAGAGCTACGGTTTAGTCAATTCTAGGACTACCGTAATGTGTTGGGTCTAGCTATACATGCCATTTTATGTGATTACTTGATAGTGTGGTGATTTCTGACAATTGTAAATGTGTTTATTTATAGTAATGGATCCTGATCCCGACCGAGAGGTAGCTGATGATCTTGAGAGTGTAGCGCTTGCTCCCGCACAAGGGACAGCGCCGGCGGACTCTCAACCTAATGCTAGTAATCCGAATGATGAAGCTAGACAAGCATTCTATAGCGTGATGAATGATTGGTTCAACCAATACATTCGAACTAATATGGCTGTTCCACAACCTCCATTCCCGACAAATACTACCCCCGCACCTACAATACCACCGGTAACGGACCAAATAAGGTCAAATAAGCCCCCAGTTGACAGAATCCGAAAACATGGGGCTACTGAATTTAAGGCTATGGATAGCGATGATGCCGAGCAAGCTGAATTTTGGCTGGACAACACTATCCGGGTACTCGATGAGCAATCTTGTACACCCGATGAATGCCAAAAGTGTGCTATCTCCTTGCTACGTGATTCTGCCTACTATTGGTGGAGTACTCTGACTTCCGTTGTGCCCCGAGAGTAAGTAACTTGGGAGTTTTTCCAAACTGAGTTTCGGAAAAAGTATATCAGTCAGAGGTTTGTTGATCAAAAACGGAAGGAATTTCTTGAGCTTAAGCAAGGCTCCATGTCGGTACTGATTACGAGCGAAAATTTGTTAGACTTAGCAAATACGCTCGGGAATGTGTTTCGTCCGAAGCTATTATGTGTAAACACTTCGAGGATGGGCTGAATGAAGATATAAAAATGTTCGTTGGCATTCTTGAAATACGAGAGTTCGTGGTACTTGTTGAACGAGCTTGTAAAGCCGAAGAGCTTAGAAAAGAAAAGCAAAGAGTTGATGAGGGAACTGGAGAGTTTCGTAAAAGATCCTCGGGAAGGTCTCTTCAACAGACATCGAAGAGATTTCGGGATGATGCGGGCCAGTTTAGAGGCACTTCGGGCTTTTTTAGACGAGATCGTGATCGACCCCTTGTGGGTACACGAGGCACTTCAGTCGCCAGTGTTGGGAATGAACGTCGAGACAGAACGAAATGCCGATATTGCGGTAAATGGCATTCGGGGAGTTGTAGATTCCCTGACCGCTCCTGTTACAAGTGCGGATCAGTTGACCACTTTATTAAAGATTGCCCGAGGTTGTTTGAACAAAATGAAAATCAGAGTGGGAAACCGGGTGCTACCACTGCTCGAGGTAGACCATCTAGAAATACGGGCAATGCTAGTGGTGGTCAGAGAGGATCTAGAGATGCTACGACCAGATCCGAGGCTCGTGCGCCTGCTAGAGCTTATGCTATACGTGCCCGCGAGGATGCTTCTTCGCCTGATGTTATTACCGGTACTTTTACTCTCTTTGATACTAATGTAATTGCTTTGATTGACCCTGGTTCTACTCATTCTTACATATGTGAAACCTTAGCATCCAGTAAGACTTTACCTATTGAGTCTACTGAGCTCGTAATTCGGGTGTCAAATCCCTTGGGTCGTTACGTGCTTGTCGACAAAGTGTGTAAGAAATGTCCCCTGGAAATTTGAGGTTCCTGTTTTCCGGCGGACTTGATGCTTTTGCCGTTTGATGAATTTGATGTTATCCTTGGTTTGGATTGGTTGACCGCGCATGATGCGATTATGAATTGCAAGAGCAAGACTATTGATTTGAGGTGCGCAAATAACGAAGTAGTCCGAATTGAGTCTGCGGACTTGGAGGGGATGCCAACTGTAATATCAGCAATGTTGGCACAGAAATATGTAAGAAAAGGGTGCGAAGCATACCTTGCGTATGTACTGGAAGACAAAGAATTAGACAAGAAACCCGAATCTGTGCCGGTGGTTTGTGAATACCCGGATGTTTTTCCTGAAGGATTACCGGGTTTACCACCTGTTCGGGAGGTAGAGTTTGGTATTGAGCTTGTACCTGGGACTACGCCGATTTCGATAGCTCCGTATCGTATGGCACCAACCGAGTTAAAAGAGTTGAAAGCTCAGTTGCAAGAATTGACGGATAGAGGTTTTGCTCGACCAAGTTTCTCACCTTGGGGTGCACCAGTATTGTTCGTGAAAAAGAAGGACGGAACCATGAGGTTGTGCATTGACTATCGTCAACTGAATAAAGTGACGATAAAGAACAAATATCCGTTACCGCGTATCGATGATTTGTTCGACCAACTGAAGGGAGCCTCAATGTTCTCAAAAATAGATTTGAGATCGGGCTATTATCAGTTGCGAATTCGAGATTCGGACATACCCAAAACTGCTTTCAGAACGGGATATGGTCACTACGAGTTCTTAGTGATGCCGTTTGGGCTCACAAATGCCCCTACGGTATTTATGGATTTGATGAATCGGATCTTCAGACCATATTTGGATCGGTTCGTAGTTGTGTTCATTGATGATATTTTGGTCTATTCAAGAGATGAGACCGAACATGCTGAGCATCTGAGGCTAGTGCTGCAAATTTTGCGGGATAAGCAGTTATATGCTAAGTTCAGTAAGTGTGAGTTCTGGTTAAGAGAGGTTAGCTTCTTGGGTCATGTGGTATCCGCGTCGGGTATTCGAGTTGACCCGAACAAAATTTCAGCCATACTTGACTGGAAACCTCCGAGAAATATTACTGAAGTTCGGAGCTTTTTGGGGCTCGCCGGTTATTACCGACGATTTGTCAAAGGTTTCTCGATGATAGCCACACCAATGACGAAGCTACTTCAAAAGGATGTTAAGTTCGAGTGGACGGAGAAATGTCAGAAAAGTTTCGACCAACTGAAAACTCATTTGACTGAAGCTCCAATTTTGGTGCAACCCGAATCAAGTAAAGAGTTTGTCATTTATAGTGACGCATCCCTACTTGGGTTGGGTTGCGTATTGATGCAAGAAGGTCGAGCCGTGGCCTATGCGTCGAGACAATTGAAGCCACACGAGAGGAATTATCCGACCCATGATCTCGAACTAGCTGCCATCGTGTTTGCTTTAAAAATATGGCGACATTATCTGTTTGGTGAGAAGTGCCATGTATTTTCGGATCACAAAAGTCTCAAATATTTGATGACTCAACGAGACTTGAATCTGCGACAAAGACGTTGGCTTGAGTTGTTGAAAGATTACGAGCTTGTCATTGATTACCACCCGGGAAAGGCTAACGTGGTTGCAGACGCCTTAAGCCGGAAGTCATTGTTTGCTTTACGAGCGATGAACGTGCATTTGTCTGTTCTACCAGACAATGTGTTAGTAGCTGAATTAAAAGCTAAACCATTATTGACTCACCAAATTCGTGAAGCTCAGAAAGTCGATGATGAATTGGTTGCAAAACGGGCTAAGTGTGTTCCGAACGAGGAATCGGAGTTTCAAATTGATGATGATGATTGTTTGAGGTTCAGAAATCGTTTGTGTGTTCCAAGGAATTCGGAACTCATTTCGATGATTCTGAACGAAGCCCATTGTAGCCGAATGTCAATTCACCCGGGGAGTACGAAAATGTACAACGATTTGAAACGTCAATTTTGGTGGCATGGTATGAAACGGGACATCTCCGACTTTGTTTCGAGATGTTTAATATGTCAACAAGTGAAAGCGGAACATCAAGTGCCTTCAGGATTACTCCAGCCGATCATGATACCCGAGTGGAAGTGGGATCGAGTCACAATGGACTTTGTGTCTGGACTGCCATTGTCAGCAAGTAAGAAGGATGCGACTTGGGTTGTTGTTGATAGGCTGACTAAGTCGGCTCATTTCATCCCCGTATGTACGGATTTTTCATTGGATAAACTAGCTGAATTGTACGTTTCTCAAATTGTGAGATTACACGGGGTACCTGTTTCTATCGTGTCGGATAGAGATCCGAGATTCACCTCACGATTTTGGAAGAAATTGCAAGAAGCTCTGGGTACCAAGCTGCATTTTAGCACTGCTTTTCACCCCCAAACCGATGGTCAATCCGAGCGGATAATTCAGATACTTGAGGATATGTTGAGATGTTGCATCCTCGAGTTCAGTAGTTCATGGGAACGGTATTTACCTTTGATTGAATTCGCTTACAACAATAGTTTTCAATCAAGTATTAAGATGGCACCTTACGAGGCTTTGTACGGTCGTAAATGCCATACACCATTGTTTTGGACCGAGCTCGGTGAAAGTAAAATTTTCGGAGTTGATTTGATTAAAGATGCTGAACAGAAAGTAAAGGTAATCCGTGAAAGTCTGAAGGTAGCCACAGATCGTCAGAAGTCGTACGCGGATTTGAAACGAAAAGACATCGAGTATCAGGTGGGAGACAAAGTGTTCCTTAAGGTTTCACCTTGGAAAAAGATACTCAGGTTTGGCCGTAAGGGCAAGTTGAGCCCGAGATTCATTGGGCCGTACGAAATCTCCGAACGAGTTGGTCCGGTTGCGTATAGATTGATTTTGCCCCCTGAGCTTGAAAAGATTCACGACGTCTTTCATGTTTCGATGCTTCGACGCTATCGATCTGATCCATCGCACATAATTAGCCCATCAGAGGTTGAAATTCAAGCCGATATGAGTTATGAAGAAGAGCCGATGCATATCCTAGCTCGTGAAGTGAAGGAGTTGCGAAACAAAAGGGTTCCGTTAGTGAAGGTGTTATGGCTCAAACACGGGATCGAGGAAGCTACTTGGGAAACCGAGAGCTCGATGAAAGAACGATACCCAAACCTATTTACTGGTAAGATTTTCGGGGACGAAAATTTCTTAAGTGGGGGAGAGTTGTGACAGCCCAAAATTGACCCTAGTCGGGAAGTGGTTTCGGGACCGCTAAACCGAGTCACAATAATAATTAGATGTTATATCCTATGTTTATTTCATGTGAAAGTGCATGTGTGAAAATTTCATGCTTTGATTTTGCCAATTGTGAGTGAAATTTTGAAATGTGACTCATGTGAAAATTTTTGCAAATGCTATAGGCTAATTTGTAGTGGCCAAATAACTTATAGTATGAAATAGGTGGATTTGCATGTCAAATTTCCCACCTTAAAACAAGGTGGCCGGCCATGATGGGCATGAAGAGCAATTGTGCAATTTTTTTTATGGAAATTATGGCATAAGTATGGCACAAATAAAATATGTTAATTTGTGTCATAAAATGTTGGGATAAAACAAATAAAATAAGGGGCATGGGCATAAAATAATGAAAAGGAGTATGGTGAATACAAAAAAAAAATGTGTGTGTAGTTGTTTGTCCCCCCATTGCCGTGAGCTAAAGAAAAGAAAGGAGAGAATTTTTGTTCATCCTTTTCTCATCTTCATACTTGCTGAAACTAGAAAGAAAAACAAAGAAAAAAAATTTCTCATCCTTTGGTTCATCCTTGGCCAATAATTTTAAGGAGGAAGGAAGAAGAAAGGTGAAGAGGTTCGGCCATGCATGTAGCTAGGCTAAGGTATGTTTGATGATGTTCCATGAGATGCATGCATGTTTTAGTTGTTAGCTTGAGTTCTACCTAGCCCATGGTCTAAATCTTGCTATGTGATGGAAATGACACTTGACCATGGATGCATCATTCTTGGTTGATGTTTGATGTGGTGGTGATGAGACATGAGGATGAGTTAAGATTCGACCTAGGTAGAGGTTGTGTTAATGCCATTGCATGCTAAATATGAAGCTTGTTAATGATGCATGTGATGATGACTTGATGATTCTTGAACCTCCTTTTTAGCATTTTTGTGTGAGCACATATGTGCATTGGTTGCTAAATGGAGAAGAATCGGCTAGCAAGTTGTGTGCTAAGGCCGAATGTAACTTTGCATGTTAATGAGCAATGCATGTGTTAAATTGATGGAAAGGGGGAGGATGCTTTACTAGTGTGTATATGTGTGTATTAAGTGTTGAAATCGACCCCAAAAATAGACATGCATATTCGGCCAAGGGGTAAAAATTAGCTAATATGTTGTGTTGATGCATGATTTCACATGTATGTGACTTTAATGTCTAATGTATAAATATGGGCTAAGTGCCTTGTGTTCATCTTTTCGATGCCTAAATGATGAAATCAATTTATTTGTTTAATTAAGCTCAAGAGCAAAGGGGAAATAGATCCGATAAAGGGAAGGAAAAAGTGGTCGAATAGTTAGCGGAATCGTTCGACAACACCCGAGGTAAGTTCTTGAGTAAGAGAGCTTAAATTACGATGTGATTAAATCATGTTTTAAGCAAATAAAAATCATGCTCTATGTGTGGCTATTGAGCCGAATGTGCAAGGATGATATGTGCCTTGTGTTTGAGTTTTGCAAATGAAAATGAAATACGAATGTGCCATGAATTATTGTTAGATGTGCATGATTAATTGAATGCTGTCCGGGCTAAGTCCCGAAGGCTTTGTGCTAAGTGACTATATCCGGACTAAGATCCGAAGGCATTTGTGCGAGTTATTAATTCCGGGTTAAGTCCCGAAGGCCTTTGTGCGAGATACTAATTCCGGGTTAAGTCCCGAAGGCATTCGTGCGAGTTTTAAAATCCGGGTTAAGTCCCGAAGGCATTGTATGAGTTACTATAACCGGGCTATGTCCCGAAGGCACTTGAACGAGGAGCTATATCCGGTTAAATTCCGAAGGTACGTGATTTTTGGTAATGAATGAACTTGCTGTAAAATTCCAGTTAATACTCTCGAAACATCCCGACATTGAGGTATGTTTCGTATGTGCTTGAATGTAGTTGAGCCCTTACAAATAAGTATTCGCTCAGTTGATAAACGAGCTACCGGCCTTTGGTCGAGTTGATCTTTTGTGTATGTACATAAGGGTTGATAATGTGAAGCAAGTATGATATCGTAAATTTGTGCATATGAAATTATTCGTTTAGCTATATGAATGCTATACTTTTGTTGTGCTGGAATTCCTTGCTCAAAACTTACTAAGCATAAATTGCTTACTCCGTTTCATTGCTCCTCTGTTTTATAGATTTGGTTCTCCAGCTATCGGACTCGGGATCTTGAGGTCAAAGTCGCCCACACTATCAAAGCCCCTTTTGGTACAATTTTGGTTGAACTTCGAAATGGCATGTATAGGACTACCCGTTTGTTGTGGGTCGTGGACCCTTTGGACTTGTATAAATTTTGGATAGCCATGCGAAAATGGCTTATATGTGTTTGAGTATATTGTTATAATCATTTGGTGTGGATATGCTTGACAAGGATTGGCCATGGGGATGGTTAATCACTTTCATAAATTGTGCTATTTATGCAAAAATGGCTAGTTGAATCATGGAAACCATGAAATAGGTAAAGTCTACCTTAAAGGCAGATGCTGACAGCAGCAGTGATGTAGATTTGGAAAATCACTAAAAATAGTAGGAAGGGAATTAAATAGTGAATAAATTATGTAAACAAACCTTGATGAATCTACTTTCATAGGAAAGTAACAAAACAGTCATACGGACAGTATGTTAAGAGATATTCATGTTCTCGTGAGACAGGGGCAGAACGGTTTCTAGATTTCCTCTTCCGACTTTGGAAATTCATTATAAATTAACCAGAGATAATTAGGAGTCATACCATATATGTATAGATTCCTCTCTGAGTCTAGTTTCTATAGAAACAAACTGCATCAGTATTGGAGCCCTGTACAAGGAGATATCTGAGTCGTAATGCGCAAAGGTCAGGGTAGTCGATTCCTGTAACATGGGAGACTTTAACTAATAAAATGTACTAATTGGCCGGATAAAAAATTCTAGAAAAAAATATGTAGATGGGCATATGAGTCTAGTTTCAGGGAAAAATCAGGAAACTGATTTTCGAGTTGTGAAGCTCAAGATATGATTTTTAAAGCGACTAGTACACAGATTGGGCAGTGTCTGGAAATTTTTCAAAGTTTGTTAACACCTCGTGTTCGACTCCGGTGTCGGACTCGGGTTCGGGGTGTTACACTACTCATCCCTCATCATTCATCATTCTCTCCTCTCTAAATTCTCTTATCATTCTTCTTTTCTCCCCACACCTATCATTATATTTTCATAAAGATTTTAGCATTTGAGCCTCTTAAAGAACCCTTGGTCGGCCACCTTGGAGAGCCATCAGCAAAGAAGCGAAGCAAAGGAATGAAGGAGCCTCGTCAGTCAGAGTCTTGGGTGACAACCACTCTGAATTGGGTTTAATCTTTCTTTTCTTTAATTTAATTTAAAGATGTTTGCTATGTGTTCTTTGTTCTTGTTTACAATAATGTTAGCTTAATTTTATTTAAGCTAGGATTATTTTTTGATTAAATAATATTTATTAGATTCATGCTTAAAATGTTTATGCCTCAATCGATCATGTTTTCAATTAAAATCAAGTCTGCATTTCATTCATACGTGATTGAAATGCACCTGAATTAGCTGAGCGATCCTAACCAAACGACAGCTAGTGGACGCATAATTGAAATGTGCATGCTCAATTTAGATCCTAACTCGATTAAATTGCAGGTTGCATAACAACCCTAACCAGGCTCTGTTATCTGCATATTTTTTCGATTTGTGTGATTAAACTATTTCAAACCTAACACGTCCCTGTTACCTCGCACAAATGCTAAGAAACCCTTAGTAAATAAGGATCAGTAAAATGCGTATTTACTAAGTAAAGGATTTCGAAAGGACCTAACCTGGTTTCCAAACTCATGAAAGATCGAGCCATGGAATGTTTTTCCGAATATTATTAAGCATGTAATAAGTTGAGTTTAATTAAAGTAATTGTCCTAGTTTATTTAAGTTATAATTGCGGCAAATTGTGTTTAATTTTGCTAAAATCTATTTCATTCATATTGTTCGCATGCTTAGGTTAATTTGCATGAGGGATCATTGCATTTAGTTTAATATATTTTAATCATCACTTCTTAACTAAATTGTGTTTTTATTTACCAAATTGTTAATATAATTTTACAAATTAAGTGACTTAGCACAAATACAATCCCTGTGGAGACAATAACTCGATACTTACTTACTACTTGATAATGACTGTGTACACTTGCACAAACCTACGTGTTACAGCCGTGTAGCACACATGGCTGAGATACATGCCCGTGTGCCCAATTCTGAGCATTCTGTTTCTAAATTTTAAGATGCAGGGGACACACAGCTAAACCACATGCCTATGTGCCAAGCCTTGTCTCACACACGGTCAAGACACACGCCCGTGTGTCTACCCGTGTGGACAAAATAAAGCCATTTCCTAGCTTTATTTCTTACCCAAATTTTTCCAATAACGTATACCAAAACTTACAAGTATTACCAACCAATTGAAGCATTAAAACAAAGCCAATTTCCAACATCTAACGTGATATATTATCACATGCATTCATGTTTATATTTTTACCTTTGTTTAATCTATATGTTAAGCATAACTTGATCAACCATACTTAATATACTTTGTAACAATCCAGTTTAGACCCTAGTCAGAATAGTGGTTTTGGGACCACAAATATGAGTCAGAAAAATATTTTTTATATTTTTTTCGTGTCTATTATATGTGAATTGATGTTTGTAAAAATTTTGTGTGAAAATTTTATCGTTTGTGTGCTAGATTTGTAAAAAAGGACTTAATCGTAGAAAGTGCAAAAGTGGCCTTCTAATTGATTAAGTGCCTAATTGTATTGTCTTATTAAATGTGAGGTCTTTAAGATGCAATTAGACCATTGAATTAATGCATGGACTTTTATGGACAACCACTATTAAGTTTTTATATGTTTTTATTAAGGGAAAAATTGGTATTTAGTAATTTAAGTAATAAAACAAAGCATAAATTAAGGCCATTAACATCTTATATTGCTGAATTCATCAAAGAAAAAGAAAGAAATTCAAGCTTAGGGTTTCAGCTATTGTTTTGTTTGATTGAGGTATGTATTTTCTTCGATTTTTGATAATTTCTACGTTTTTGTAATCGTTGATTAGTAATCTATCAAGCCCATACTCTAATTTCTAATTATGTTGATGATTTTGAGTTATGCCATTGTTGATAATGTGAGCTTTATGAAGTTTGATAGTAGCAAATGAAAGATATGTGTTAGATTACTAAGTTTTATCTTTGAATTTTTGATGAATTTGAGTAATTTGGACTAAATTGTAAAAAAAAGAGATTTTGAGGGACTAAAATATGAAATAAATGAAATATATGGACTTATATGAATACTATGAAAATTCGGCTAAGCATGGGTATATGGAAATTTTGTGTATTTTGTGATTTTTATGATTAGGGACTAAATTGTTAAAATGTGAAAATGAGAGGGATAATTTTTAAAATGCCCTAAATAAGTGTTTTTGGATTGATTTGAATGAATTTGAGTTTGAATAAATTAAATTTGAATTAATTTAGATCAAGAACCAAAGAAAACGAAATTAGATCGGGGGAAAATGAAAGTCGTTGAATAGTCGTTCATTTCCATTCATGTCCATACGAGGTAAGTTGATATACAAATAAATGTGTTTGAATCAATTTATTTATACTTATATGCTATTGAAATGAATTGAATGGCTTTGGAAGATGAATATATGAAATTGTGAAAGCATCGACAAGGTTTCGATGACTGAAAAGCCCCATACAAACCCTAGGAAAATTTAGGATACATATGTTATAACATAGGATCCAATATGTTTTTTCTTGTAAGACCACGTCTGGGACGTTGTCATCGACTTATGATTTACGTGTAAGACCATGTCTGGGAAATTAACATCGTATTTGATTTCGTGTAAGACCCTATTTGGGACAGTGTCATCGATATTTGATTACATGTAAGACCACTCCAAGACGTTGGCATTGTACGAGCTTTCCAAGTTATCTGCATATCCTTATGATTCTTAACGGTTCAATGGGCATTCTGAGAAACGAATGATTATATGAGATGTGAATCCGATTCAGGTACGTTTGAAATTGTATATCATATTTGATGTTGAAAATTAAATATAAGTATCTTTGTGATCAAGTGATTATATGTCATAAAAGTATGAGACAATATGTTGTGTAAATGGGAAATATGTGAAATGTATTTGAGCTATGTGGCTTATGATTGCATTTGGTTAAGGAGTATATGTATATTATGATGCTTATATGTTTATGATGTTAAGTTTATTTGTATACGGCTTACTAAGCTTTTGAAAGCTTACTTGTGTGTGTTTTCAATTTTTTTATAGATATCGTTTTCAATTGTTTTATTAGTATCGTAGCTATCGGGACCTCAGGAATCGTCGAGGATCATCACCACGCTATCAAACATTATTTTGGTACCTTTTATCAATGTGAATATAAAAGTATGGCATGTATCAGCTAGAAGTAATTGTATATGTTTTGTAATGTGTATATCATGCCATGTGATATGGCTAGTTTGTGTTTAAACTTATGGTTTGATTTTGATATATGATATGTGATGCAAATGTGCCCTTATGATGTGCTTATGGTTGGCCAAAAGAAATGGTCAATTTGGTAAGTTTTGGTATGTGCATATCTTAGAATTGGTCAAGAATTTGGCATGAAAATGAATGAAATGTACTAAGGTTATAAACCATATGTTTTGGTATGTTTTTGGATTATAGAATGACATGAATTGGTATGTAATATGAACATGGGATTAGTTGATAATGATATGACATGAATGTTGAATGTTTTGATTGTGAAATGGTTGAAATTTGATGTGCAAGTGATGCCTATTTGTTGATTGTAAAGAGGATCCTTTAGAGGTGGCAATTTTGAAATGAGCCTGAGCAAACCACACAGTCGTACACACGGGCATGTACTAGGTCGTGTGGCCAAGTCAGTTTTGAGCACGGGTCAGACACACGGGCATGTGACTAGCCATGTGAAACAAGTCAGTTTCGACCACGACCAAGGCAGACGGGCGTGTCTTGTGGCCGTGTGTATAAGTCAGTATGTATACCCTGTTTTGGCACAGCCTAGACACATGGGTGTGTCTATAGCCGTGTGAGGCATACTGCCTGTTCACACGGGCCTATGACCTATACAACTTTGAAAAATGTTTAAGTTTTGAAAATTTTTGTATGAGCTCGGTTTAGTCCCAACCCCTTTCTAATGCATGTTTAAGGTCTCGATGACCTATATAAGGGACCCTATGGTAATGTTTGAATATGATTGTGGATGATGTTTGTGAATTGTTCATAAAATATTCTAATTTCTCTGGTAATGCCTTTAACCCTAGTCCGATGATGGATATGGGTGAGGGGTGTTACATTTGGTTGGTATCAGAGCTGTAGTTTAATCGATTCTAGGACTAACGTAGCGTATGTGAGTCTAGCTATACATGTCATAATTATGAACTGTGATAGTGTGGTGAATCCTAACAATGAAAATGTGTTTTTATGTAGAAAATGGATCCCAAACGAGCCGTAGCTGACGATGTAGAGAGCAATGCGCCTACTCCTGCACAAGGGATAGCAATTTTCGATCCTAAACTGGCTATGAGTAGCCATGATGGAGAGCCTAGACAAGCTTTCTATCAAATGATGAAGGATTGGTTCACCCAATATATCTGAACTAATTCGGTTGTTTAACAACCCCCAACCCCGCCTAATCCTCCCCAAATTCCTGTCATGTCCCAAGCGAATCTAATTTAGTTAAGCAAGCCACCGGTTGATAAGATTAGAAAATATGGGGCTGAAGAGGTCCGTGCTACTACGAATGATGATGCCGAGGAGCTGAATTCTGGTTAGAGAATACAATAAGAGTATTTGATGAATTGTCATTGACTCCTGATGAATGCATAAAATGTGTTGTTTCACTTTTGAGAGATACGGAGTATCATTGGTGGAAGACACTGATATCTATGGTTCCGAGAGAATGAGTTACTTGGGATTTCTTCTAAGCTGAATTTCGAAAGAAATACATCAGTTAGAGATTCATTGATCAGAAACGTAAAGAGTTTCTTGAGTTAAAACAAGGCCATATGTCTGCTACAGAATATGAACGAGAATTTGTAAGATTGAGTCAATACATACGAGAATGTGTTTCAACTGAAGCAATCATGTGTAAGATATTCGAGGATGGTTTGAATGAAGACATCAAATTGTTAGTTGAGATTCAAGAGATAAAAGAGTTTGTAGTGCTTGTTGAACGAGCGTGCAAAGCTGAAGAGCTCGGGAAAGAGAAAAAAAAAGTTGATTTTGAAGCTAGAGATGTGAGAAAGAGATCTGTAAGTAAATTATTTCAGTCTATGTCAAAGAAATTTTGAGACGATTTTAACCGTTCGAAGGCTAATATGGGGCATTCAAGTAGAGATCGTGCAAAATCACATTTGAGTTTCAGAGCTCCAGTTACTTCTGTTGCTAGTGTTAGAAATGTTAGATTTGATCACCCTGAGTGCAAATAATGTGGTAAAAGACATCCCGGTAATTATAGATTGTATGATCGCGCTTGTTTCAAATATGGATCCTTAGATCATTTTATTAGAGATTGTCCGAGTCTGTCAAGCAAGAAATTGTGCAAAATCCAAGACCAAGAAACATTTCAGCTAGAGATAGACCTCCCAGAAATAAGGGTAATGTGAGTAGTAGTTAAAGAGGGACTAAAGACACTGTTGTTCAATCCGAGGCTAGAGCACCTGGCAGAGCCTACGCCATTCCAGCTCGTGAGGAAGTTTCGTCTCCAGATGTTATAACGAGTACATTTACTTTTTATGATACTTATGTGATTGCTTTGATAGATCCTGGATCAACACATTCGTCTGTATGCATGGACTTAGTAAACAGTAAGACTTTTTCTATAGAGTCTACTGAATTTGTGATTAGAGTATTGAACCCCCTAGGCAGAGGTGTTTTGGTTGATAAAGTCTGCAAGAATTGTTCGTTAATGTTTCGAGATATTTGTTTTCCTGCTGATCTGATGTTATTACCTTTGAATGAGTTTGATATAATTCTGGGCATGGATTGGCTAACATTGCATGATGCTGTTGAGAACTACAAATGGAAAACTATTATTTTGAGATGCAAGAATGATGAAATAGTCAAAATTGAATCCAGTGATATGAATGGGTTACCGGCTGTGATTTCGTCAATGAAAGCTCTGAGTATTGTAAGAAAAGGGTGTGACGCTTACTTTGCTTATGTGATTGATTCAAAAGTAAAAGAAAAGAAAGTGGAATTAGTGTCTATTGTTTATGAATTCCATGATGTGTTTCCTGAAGAACTTCTAGGATTACCTCCGATTCGAGAAGTTGAATTTGGCATTGAATTAGTACCGAGAACTACTCTGATTTCGATAGATCCATATAGAATGGCTTCGACCGAGTTAAAAGAGTTAAAGTCTCAGTCGCAAGAGTTTACTAATAGAGGATTCGCAAGACCGAGTTTCTCACCTTGGGGTGTTCCAGTTCTGTTTGTGAAAAAGAAAGACGGTACGATGAGAATGTGCATTGATTATCATCAATTGAACAAAGTGACTACCAAGAACAAATATCCTCTACCCAGAATTGATGATTTGTTTGATCAACTAAAAGGAGCTACCGTGTTTTCAAAGATAGATCTGAGATTAGGTTACTAGCAGTTATGAGTAAAAGATTCAGACATTCTAAAAACTGCATTCAGAACGAGATATGGACACAATGAGTTTTTGGTTATGCCTTTCAGATTAACAAATGGACTTGCTATTTTTATGGATTTGATGAACCGAATTTTCAGATCATATTTAGATTGATTTGTCGTTGTATTCATTGATGACATTTTGATTTTCTTACGTGATGAAACTGAACATGTCAAGCATTTGAGAATAGTGCTACAGACTTTGCGAGATAAGAAATTGTATGCGAAGTTTAGTAAATGTGACTTCTAGATACATGAAGTTGGATTTTTGGGACATATTTTTTCAGCATCTGGTATCCGTGTTGATCCGAGCAAGGTTTCAGCTATTTTGGATTGGAAGCCTCTAAGAAATGTTTCTGAATTCTGCAGCTTTCTAGGACTTGCTGGTTATTATCGACGGTTTGTGAAAGGCTTTTCAATGATTGTAACTCCGTTAACAAAACTGCTTCAGAAAGATGTGAAATTTTAATGGTCTGAAAAGTGTCAGAAAAGCTTTGATCAGTTGAAAGCCCCATTGACTGAAGCTCCCGTATTAGTACAGCAAGAATCGGGTAAAGAATTTGTGATCTATAGTGATGCTTCGTTAAATGGTCTGGGTTGTGTTTTGATGCAAGAAGGTAAAGTCATAGCTTATGCTCGAGACAGTTGAAGCCTCATGAAAAGAACTATCCGACACATGATTTGGAATTGGCAGCTATTGTATTTGCTCTGAAGATTTGGCGCCACTATTTATTTGGTGAGAAATGTCACGTTTATTCCGATCATAAAAGTTTGAAATATCTGATGACTCAGAAAGATTTGAACCTGCGACAAAGAAGATGGTTAGAATTGCTAAAAGACTATGAACTTGTTATCGATTATCATCCCAGAAAAGCAAATGTTGTTGTTGATGCTTTAAGTCAAAAATCATTGTTTGCTTTACGTGCCATGAATGCTCATTTAGCTTTGCCTAATGATGGTTCAGTTTTAACTGAATTGAAAGTGAGACCTTCGTTCTTACAGTGGATTATTGATGCTTAGAAAATTGATAATGAGATTTTAGCAAAAAGAACTCAATGTGATTTGAATATAGAATCTGAATTCAAAGTTGATAATGATGATTGTTTGAGATTTCGAGATCGAATTTGTGTTTCGAGAAATTAAGAGTTGATTCAAATGATTTTGAATGAAGCTTACAATAGTAGTTTATCTGTGCATCCGAGTAGTATGAAAATGAATAATGATCTGAAATAGCATTACTGGTGGTCTGGAAAGAAAAGAGATATCTCCAACTTTGTTTCTAAATGTTTGGTCTATCAGCAAGTCAAAACTGAACATCAGGTGCCATCTGGTTTATTGCAGCCGATTATGATTCCGGAATGAAAATGGGATAGAGTGACAATGGATTTTGTTTCGGATTTACCCTTATCTCCATGTAAGAAAGATGCTATCTGGATTGTGGTTGACTGATTGACGAAATCAGCTAATTTTATTTTGGTATGATCCAATTACTCGGTTGATAAGTTAGCTAAGTTATTCATTTATGATATTGTGAGATTGCATGGAGCACCTTTGTCTATTGTGTTAGATAGAGATCCAAGATTCACGCCGCGATTTTGGAAGAAATTGCAAGATGCTTTGGGTACAAAATTGCACTTCAGTATTGCTTTTCACCAGCAAATGGATGGGCAATCCGAGCGGATTATTCTGATTCTTGAAGATATGTTGAGATGTTGCATTCTTGAGTTTGAAGGTACGTGGGAATAGTATTTGCCATTGATTGAATTTGCCTATAATAATAGTTTTCAATCGAGCATTAAAATGGCACCGTACGAAGCCTTATATGGTTGCAAATGTCGTACACAATTGTTTTGGACTGAGCTCAGCGAGAATAAGATTCATGGGGTTTACTTGATAAAAGAAACTGAACAGAAAGTAAAAGTAATCTGGGATAGTTTGAAAATAGCTCCTGATCGTTACGCAGATTTGAAAAGAAAAGACATTGAATTTGAGATTGGTGACAAAGTCTTTCTGAAAGTGTCTCCGTGGAAGAAAGTACTTCGACTTGGCAGAAAAGGAAAGTTGAGTCTGAGGTTCATTGGGCCGTATAAAATTATCGAGTGTATAGGACCTATTGCATATAAATTGTTGTTGCCACCAGAACTAGAAAAAATTCATAATGTGTTTCACGTATCGATGATTCAACGATACAGATCATATCCCTCTCATGTGATTTCTCTGTTTGAGATTGAAATCCAGTCCGATATGACATATGAAGAAGAACCGATCCGTATCTTAGCTCGTGAGATTAAAGAATTGAGAAATAAGAAAATGTCATTAGTAAAAGTAATGTGGCATTGACACGATGTTGAAGAGGCTACGTGGGAGCCCGGAGATACTATGAGATAACAATATCCAAATCTGTTCAATGGTAAGATTTTTAGGGACGAAAATCCTTAAGTGGGGTGAGTTGTAACAGTCCGGTTTAGACCCTAGTCAGAATAGTGGTTTTGGGACCACAGATTCGAGTCAGAAAAAGATTTTTATATTATTTTTCGTGCCTATTATATGTGAATTGATGTCTATAAAAATTTTGTGTGAAAATTTTATCATTTGTGTGCTCGATTTGCAAAAAGGACTTAATCGCAGAAAGTGCAAAAATGGCCTTCTAATTGATTAAGTGCCTAATTGTATTGTCTTATTAAATTTGAGGTCTTTAAGATGCAATTAGACCATTGAATTAATGCATGGACTTTTGTGAATAACCATTATTAAGTTTTTATATGTTTTCAATAAGGGCAAAAATGGTATTTAGTAATTTAAGTTAATATTAATAAAACAAAGCATAAATTAAGGCCATTAACATCTTATATTGCCAAATTGACCAAATAAAAAGAAAGAAATTCAAGCTTAGGGTTTCGGCTATGGTTTTGTTTGATTGAGGTATGTATTTTGTTCAGTTTTTGATAATTTCTACGCTTTTTGTAATCGTTGCTTAGTAATCTATCAAGCCCATGCTCTAAATTCTGATTTTGTTGATGACTTTGAGTTATGTCATTGTTGATAATGTGAGCTTTATAAAGTTTGATAGTAGTAAATGAAAGATATGTGTTAGATTACTAAGTTTTGTCTTTGAATTTTTGATGAATTTGAGTAATTTGGACTAAATAGTAAAAAGGATATTTTTAGGGACTAAAATCTAAAATAAATGAAATATATAGACTTATATGAATACTATGAAAATTCGGCTAAGCATGGGTATATGGAAATTTTGTGTATTTTGTGATTTTTATGATTAGGGACTAAATTGTTAAAATGTGAAAATGTGAGGGTTAATTTGTAAAATGCCCTACACTTATGGATTGATTTGAATGAATGTGAGTTTGAATAAATTAAATTTGAATTGATTTAGATCAAGAACCAAAGAAAATGGATTTAGATAGGGGGAAAACGAAAGTCGTTGAATAGTCGCTCGTTTTCGTTCATTTCCGTACGAGGTAAGTCGATATACAAATAAATCTGTTTGAATCAATTTATTTATGCTTATATGCTATTGAAATGAATTGAATGGCTTTGGAAGATGAATATATGAAATTGTGAAAGCATTGACCATGTTTTGACATCCAAAAAGCCCCGTACGAACCCTAGGATTAGTTAGGAAACACATGTCATGACATAGGATCTTGATATGTGTTTTCGTGTAAGACCACATCTAGGATGTTGGCATTGATTTATGATTTGCGTGTAAGACCATGTCTGGGACATTGGCATCGTATTTGATTTTGTGTAAGACCCTATCTGTGTGACAGCCCAAAATTGAACCTAGTCGGGAAGTGGTTTCGGGACCGCTAAACCGAGTCATAAAAATAATTAACCGTCATAATTGATGCTCATTATATGTACATGTGCATGTGTGAAAATTTCGTGTTTGAATTTTGTTTAATTGTAGGTGAATTTTAGTAAATAGGACTTATGTGAGAAAATTTTGAAATGTGATAGGTCAAAGCATAAGGATCTATTAGTGCATGAAATAAAAAGGGGGACTTGCATGTCAATTTCCCCCCCTAATTAGTAGTGGCCGGCCATGACAAGCATGGTAGACCAAGTGTGATGGGCAAGAACATGTCATAAACATGTTGAGTTAGTGTTTCATGGGAAGTATGATAAAATAAGGAGCATGGGCATAAAATAATGAAAGGGAATATGATGAAAACAAAAAAAAGTGTGTGGTTGTTCCCCCCCCATTTTGCCGAAACTAGAAAGAAAAAACAAAAAAAAGTGTCCATCTTTCTTCATTTCCCTTGGCCGAATGTTCTAAGGAAGAAAGAAAAACAAGTTGTGTTCTTTGGTTCTTCTTGGCCGAATTGAAAGGAAGAAGAAGGGAGTGAAGCAATCGGTCATCTTAGGTCACTATTAATGTAAGGAAGTTTGTACTAGCTTTTGAAATTTTAGTTGATATTGAGTGAGTTATCAAGTGATTTTTGTAAACCATGTTGAAATTTTGATTTTGGGGGTGAGTATGGTTTTCGGCTATAAAAGATTAATAAGGGTGATGATTGTGTTTCATGCTAAACTTAGATGAATAATGGTAGTTGCTTACATCTTGATATCTATGAGTTCCTTTCTTGGTTCTACCATAGACCCACGAAGTATATGTTTATTTGGTGTTGTTGGAGGTTTATGATAGAAGCTAATGAGTGAGAGTTTGATAGGTACTATGAGGTTAAACTTCATGAGATTGTAAGCTTGTAAGTTGGATGATGAAATTCATGCTTTGTGAAGGTAAATGGTGTAGAAGGAGCATTCGGCCATGAAAAAAAAATAAAGGGAAATTTACGATGAATTAAGTTGGAAGCTATTATAATGTACTTGTGCATTCGGGTATGGGATGAAAATATATGAGATGGCTATAATCAGCCTTGTGATTCGGCTCTTGCATATATATATATATTTGCACATGATGTATTGGTATGGTACATATATATATCATCCCAAGGTATATGTTTATATATGGTGGTGGTTTAGTTATGGAGTAAATGATGGATGCGTATTGAGTTATAATATGTAATGCATTAGTTAGTAAAATGTATGCCATTTATGTGTGGTATTAAGTATATAATCGGCCTCAACATAGACATGCATATTCGGCCATAGGAAGAAGATTGGTGTTGCATGTATTCGGTTAGAGGCAAGCATATTGATGCTTTTGTCTTGGCTTAGAAAATTCGGCCAAGGGGGAAAATTAGCTAAAATGTTGAGTTTGATTCATGATTCCGTACATATGTGACTTTAATGTCTAATGTATAAATATGGGCTAAGTGCCTTGTGTTCCTCTTTTCGATGCTCAAATGATTAAACCAATTTATTTGTTTAATTAAGCTCAAGAGCAAAGGGGAACTAAATCCGATAAAGGGAAGGAAAAAGTGGTCGAATAGCTATCGGAATCGTTCGACAACATCTGAGGTAAGTTCTTGAGTAATAGAGCTTAAATTATGATTTGATTAGATCATGTTTTAAGCAAATCAAAATCATGCTCTTTGTGTGTGGTTATTGAGCCGAAATTGCAAGAATGATAAGTGTCTTGTGTTCGAGTTTTGCTAACGAAAATGAAATACGAATGTGCCATGATTTATTGTTAAATGTGCATGGTTATTTGAATGATGTCCGGGCTAAGTCCCGAAGGCTTTGTGCTAAGTGACCATATCCGGACTAAGATCCGAAGGCATTTGTGCGAGATACTAATTCCGGGCTAAGCCCGAAGGCATTGGTGCGAGTTACTAAATCCGGGTTAAGTCCCGAAGGCATTTGTGCGAGTTACTAAATCCGGGTTAAGTCCCGAAGGCATTTGTGCGAGTTACTATAACCGGGCTATGTCCCGAAGGCATTTGAACGAGTAGCTATATCCGGTTAAATTCCGAAGGTATGTGATTTGGGAATGAATGATCTTGCTGTAAAAATTTCAGTTAATACGCTTGAAACATCCCAACATTGAGCTATGTTTCGTATGTGCTTTGAATTAGTTGAGCCCTTACAAATAAGTATTCGCTCAGTTGATAAATGAGCTACCGGCCTTTGGCTAAGTTGATCTTTGTGTATGAATAAAAGGGTTGGTAATGTGAAGTAAGTATGATATTGAAAATTTGTGCATATGAAATTATCCGTTTAGCTACATGAATGCTATACTTTTGTTGTGCTGGAATCCCTTGCTCAAAACTTACTAAGCATAATTGCTTACTCCGTTTCTTTGATTCTCTGTTTTATAGATTTTGGTTCTTCAGCTATCGGACTCGGGATTTTGAAGTCGAAGTCGCCCACACTATCAAAGCCCCCTTTCGGTACAATTTTGGTTGAACTTCGAAATGGCATGTATAGGACTACCCTTTTTGTTGTGGGTCATGGACCCTTTGGACTTGTATAATTTTGGATAGCCATGCGAAAATGGCTTATATATGTTTGAGCATAATGTTATCATCATTTGGTATGGATATGGTTATTGAGAGGTGTGGATATGCTTAACAAGGATTGGCCATGGGAATGGTTAATCACTATCATAATTTGTGCTATTTATGCTAAAAGGGCTAGTTGAATCATGGAAACTATGAAATAGGTAAAGTCTACCTTAAAGGCAGATGCTGACAGCAGCAGTGATGTAGATTTGGAAAATCACTAAAAATATTAGGAATGGAATTAAATAGTGAATAAATTATGTAAACGAACCTTGATGAATCTATTTTCATAGGAAAGTAACGAAACAATCATATGGACAGTATGTTAAGAGATATTCAGGTTCTCGTGAGACAGGGCAGAATGGTTTCTGGATTTCCTGTTCCGACTTTGGAAATTCATTATAAATTAACCAGAGACAATTAGAAGTCATGCCATATATGTATAGATTCCTCTCTTAGTCTAGTTTCTATATAAACAAACGGCATCAGTATTGAAGCTCTGTGCAGGGAGATATCCAAGTCGTAATGCGCAAAGGTCAGTGTAGTCGATCCCTGTAACATGGGAGACTTTGACTAATAAACTGTACTAATTGGCCCGACCAAAAATTCTAGAAAAAAATATGTAGATGGGCATATGAGTCTAGTTTCAGGGAAAAATTACAAAACTGATTTTCGAGTTGTGAAACTCAAGATATAATTTTTAAGGTGACAGTAACGCAGTTAGCCAACTGCCTTGAAAATTTTAAAATGGATTGTGCAAAGAAGTGATTTAAGTCTGCAAACCTCTCGTGTCCGACTCCGGCGACGGACTCGGGTACGGGGTGTTACAATTTTATTGGTATCAGAGCTACGGTTTAGTCGATTCTAGGACTACCGTAATGCGTTGGGTCTAGCTATACATGCCATTTTATGTGATTATTTGATAGTGTGGTGATTTCTGACATTTGCAAATGTGTTTATTTATAGTAATGGATCCCGATCCCAACCGAGCGGTAGCTGATGATCTTGAGGGTGTAGCGCCTGCTCTCGCACAAGGGACAGCGCCGGCGGACTCTCAACCTAATGCTAGTAATCCGAATGATGAAGCTAGACAAGCTTTCTATAGCGTGATGAATGATTGGTTCAACCAATACATTCGAACTAATACGGCTGTTCCACAACCTCCATTCCCGACTAATACCACCCCCGCACCTACACTACCTCCAGAAACTGACAAAATAAGGTCAAATAAACCCCCAGTTGACAGAATCCGAAAACATGGGGCTACTGAATTTAAAGCTACGGATAGCGACGACGCCGAGCAAGCTGAATTTTGGTTGGACAACACTATCCGGGTACTCGATGAGCTATCTTGTACACCCGATGAATGTCTAAAGTGTACTATCTCTTTGCTACGCGATTCTGCCTACTATTGGTGGAGTACTCTGACTTCGGTTGTGCCCCGAGAGCAAGTAACTTGGGAGTTTTTCCAAACTGAGTTTCGGAAAAAGTATATCAGTCAGAGATTTGTTGATCAAAAACGGAAGGAATTTCTTGAGCTTAACCAAGGTTCTATGTCGGTTACTGATTACGAGCGAAAATTTGTTAGACTTAGTAGATATGCTCGGGAATGTGTTTCGTCCGAGGCTATCATGTGTAAACGCTTCGAGGATGGGCTGAATGAAGATATAAAAATGTTCGTTGGCGTTCTTGAAATACGAGAGTTCGTAGTACTTGTCGAGCGAGCTTGTAAAGCCGAAGAGCTTAGAAAAGAAAAACAAAAAGTTGATGTGGGAACTGGAGAGTTTCGTAAAAGATCTTTGGGAAAGTCTCTTCAACAGGCATCGAAGAAATTTCGAGATGATGTGGGCCAGTCTAGAGGCACTTCGGGCCTTTTTAGACGAGATCATGATCGACCCCCTGCGGGTACACGAGGCACTTCGGTCGCCAGTGTTGGGAATGAACGTCGAGACAGAACGAAATGTCGATATTGCGGTAAATGGCATTCAGGGAGTTGTAGATTCCCTGACCGCTCCTGTTACAAGTGCGGATCAGTTGACCACTTCATTAAAGATTGCCCGAGGTTGTCTGAACAGAATGTAAATCAGAGTGGGAAACCGGGTGCTACCACTGCTCGAGGTAGACCATCTAGAAATACGGGCAATGCTAGCGGTGGTCAGAGAGGATCTAGAGATGCTACGACCAGATCCGAGGCTCGCACGCCTGCTAGAGCTTATGCTATACGTGCCCGCGAGGATGCTTCTTCGCCTGATGTTATTACCGGTACTTTTACTCTCTTTGATACTAATGTAATTGCTTTGATTGACCCCGGTTCTACTCATTCTTACATATGTGAAACCTTAGCATCCAGTAAGACTTTACCTATTGAGTCTACTGAGTTCGTAATTCGGGTGTCAAATCCCTTGGGTCGTTACGTGCTTGTCGACAAAGTGTGTAAGAAATGTCCCCTAGTAATTCGAGGTTCCTGTTTTCCGGCGGACTTGATGCTTTTGCCGTTTGATGAATTTGATGTTATTCTTGGTCTGGATTGGCTGACCGCGCATGATGCAGTTGTGAATTGCAAAAGCAAGACTATTGATTTGAGGTGCGCAAATAACGAGATAATCCGAGTTGAGTCTACGGACTTAAAGGGGTTGCCAGCTGTAATATCCTCAATGTTGGCCCAGAAATATGTAAGAAAAGGGTGCGAAGCATACCTTGCGTATGTACTTGATGACAAAGAATTAGAAAAGAAACCCGAATCTGTGCCGGTGGTTTGTGAATACCCGGATGTTTTTCTTGAAGAATTACCGGGTTTACCACATGTTCGGGAGATAGAGTTTGGTATTGAGCTTGTACCTGGGACTACGCCGATTTCGATAGCTCCGTATCGTATGGCACCAACCGAGTTAAAAGAGTTGAAAGCTCAGTTGCAAGAATTGATGGATAGAGGTTTCGCCCGACCAAGTTTCTCACCTTGGGGTGCACCAGTATTGTTCGTGAAAAAGAAGGACGAAACCATGAGGTTGTGCATTGACTATCGTCAGCTGAATAAAGTGACAATAAAGAACAAATATCCGTTACCGCGTATCGATGATTTGTTCGACCAACTGAAGGGAGCCTCAGTGTTCTCAAAAATAGATTTGAGATCGGGCTATTATCGTTGCGAATTCGAGATTCAGACATACCCAAAACTGCCTTCAGAACGAGATATGGTCACTACGAGTTCTTAGTGATGCCGTTTGGGCTCACTAATGCCCCTGCGGTATTTATGGATTTGATGAATCGGATCTTCAGACAGTATTTGGACCGGTTCGTAGTTGTGTTCATTGATGACATCTTGGTCTATTCAAGAGATGAGACCGAACATGCTGAGCACCTGAGATTAGTGTTGCAAATTTTGCGGGATAAGCAGTTATATGCTAAGTTCAGTAAGTGTGAGTTCTGGTTAAGAGAGGTTAGCTTCTTGGGTCATGTGGTATCCACATCGGGTATTCGAGTTGACCTGAGCAAAATTTCAGCCATACTTAACTAGAAGCCTCCAAGAAATATTACCGAAGTTCGGAGCTTCCTGGGGCTCACCGGTTATTACCGATGATTTGTAAAAGGTTTCTCGATGATAGCCACACCAATGACGAAGCTACTTCAAAAGGATGTTAAGTTCGAATGGACGGAGTCAGAAAAGTTTCGATCAACTAAAAACTTATTTGACTGAAGCTCCAATTTAGTGCAACCCGAATCAGGCAAAGAGTTTGTCATTTATAGTGACGCATCCCTACTTGGGTTGGGTTGCGTATTGATGCAAGAAGGTCGAGTGGTGGCCTATGTGTCGAGACAATTAAAGCCACATGAGAAAAATTATCCGACCCATGATCTCGAACTAGCTGCCATCGTATTCGCTTTAAAAATATGGCGACATTACTTATTTGGTGAAAAGTGCCATGTATTTTCGGATCACAAAAGTCTCAAATATTTGATGACTCAAAGAGACTTAAATCTGCGACAAAGACGTTGGCTTGAGTTGTTGAAAGATTACGAGCTTGTCATTGATTACCACCCAGGAAAGGCTAATGTGGTTGTGAATGCCTTAAGCCGGAAATCACTGTTTGCTTTACGAGCGATGAATGTGCACTTGTCTGTTCTACCCGACAATGTGTTAGTAGCTGAATTAAAGGCCAAACCATTATTGATTCGTCAAATTCGTGAAGCTCAGAAAGTCGACGATGAATTGGTTGCAAAACGGGCTGAACGTGTTCCGAATATGGAATCCGAATTTCAAATTGATGATGACGATTGTTTGAGGTTCAGAAGTCGGTTGTGTGTTCCAAGAAATTTAAAACTCATTTCGATGATTCTGAACGAAGCCCATTGTAGCCGAATGTCAATTCACCCGGGGAGTACGAAAATGTACAACGATTTGAAACATCGGTTTTGGTGGCATGGTATGAAACGAGACATCTCCGACTTTGTTTCGAGATGTTTAATATGTCAACAAGTGATAGCGGAACATCAAGTGCCTTCAGGATTACTTCAGCCGATCATGATACCCGAGTGGAAATGGGATCGAGTCACAATGGACTTTGTGTCCGGACTGCCATTGTCAGCAAGTAAGAAGGATGCGATTTGGGTTGTTGTTGATAGACTGACTAAGTCGGCTCACTTTATCCCCGTGCGTACGGATTTTTCATTGGATAAACTAGCCGAATTGTATGTTTCTCAGATTGTGAGATTACACGGGGTACCTATTTCTATCGTGTCGGATAGAGATCCGAGATTCACCTCGCGATTTTGGAAGAAATTGCAAGAAGCTTTGGGTACCAAGCTGCATTTTAGCACCGCTTTTCATCCACAAACCGATGGTCAATCCGAGCGGATAATTCAGATACTTGAGGATATGTTGAGATGTTGCATCCTCGAGTTTAGTGGTTCATGGGAACGGTATTTACCTTTGATTGAATTCACTTACAACAATAGTTTTCAATCAAGTATTAAGATGGCACCTTACGAGGCTTTGTACGGTCGTAAATGCCGTACACCATTG
The DNA here is from genome assembly GCF_007990345.1 of Gossypium hirsutum. Classification (NCBI taxonomy): domain Eukaryota; kingdom Viridiplantae; phylum Streptophyta; class Magnoliopsida; order Malvales; family Malvaceae; genus Gossypium; species Gossypium hirsutum. The sequence goes on along the minus strand of NC_053432.1, from coordinate 22,574,234 downwards.
TTTTGGACCGAGCTCGGTGAAAGTAAAATTTTCGGAGTTGATTTGATTAAAGATGCCGAACAGAAAGTAAAGGTAATCCGTGAAAGTCTGAAAGCAGCCACAGATCGTCAGAAATCGTATGGGGATTTGAAACGAAAAGACATTGAATATCAGGTGGGAGATAAAGTGTTTCTTAAAGTTTCGCCTTATTGGAAAAAGGTACTCAGATTTGGCCGTAAGGGCAAGTTGAGTCTGAGATTCATTGGGCCGTACGAAATCTCCGAACGAGTTGGTCCAGTTGCGTATCGATTGATTTTTCCCCCTGAACTTGAAAAGATCCACGACGTCTTTCATGTTTCGATGCTTCGACGCTATAGATCTGATCCATCGCACATAATTAGCCCATCAGAGGTTGAAATTCAAGCCGATATGAGTTATGAAGAAGAACCGATGCGTATCCTAGCTCGTGAAGTGAAGGAGTTGCGAAACAAAAGGGTTCCGCTAGTAAAGGTGTTATGGCTCAAACATGGGATCGAGGAAGCTACTTGGGAAACCGAGAGCTCGATGAAAGAACGATACCCAAACTTATTTACCGGTAAGATTTTCAGGGACGAAAATTTCTTAAGTGGGGGAGAGTTGTGACAGCCCAAAATTGACCCTAGTCGGGAAGTGGTTTCGGGACCGCTAAACCGAGTCATAAAAATAATTAACCGTCATAATTGATGCTCATTATATGTACATGTGCATGTGTGAAAATTTCGTGTTTGAATTTTGTTTAATTGTAGGTGAATTTTAGTAAATAGGACTTATGTGAGAAAATTTTGAAATGTGATAGGTCAAAGCATAAGGATCTATTAGTGCATGAAATAAAAAGGGGGAACTTGCTTGTAAGTTGGATGATGAAATTCATGCTTTGTGAAGGTAAATGGTGTAGAAGGAGCATTCGGCCATGAAAAAAAAATAAAGGGAAATTTACGATGAATTAAGTTGGAAGCTATTATAATGTACTTGTGCATTCGGGTATGGGATGAAAATATATGAGATGGCTATAATCAGCCTTGTGATTCGGCTCTTGCATATATATATATATTTGCACATGATGTATTGGTATGGTACATATATATATCATCCCAAGGTATATGTTTATATATGGTGGTGGTTTAGTTATGGAGTAAATGATGGATGCGTATTGAGTTATAATATGTAATGCATTAGTTAGTAAAATGTATGCCATTTATGTGTGGTATTAAGTATATAATCGGCCTCAACATAGACATGCATATTCGGCCATAGGAAGAAGATTGGTGTTGCATGTATTCGGTTAGAGGCAAGCATATTGATGCTTTTGTCTTGGCTTAGAAAATTCGGCCAAGGGGGAAAATTAGCTAAAATGTTGAGTTTGATTCATGATTCCGTACATAAGTGACTTTAATGTCTAATGTATAAATATGGGCTAAGTGCCTTGTGTTCCTCTTTTCGATGCTCAAATGATTAAACCAATTTATTTGTTTAATTAAGCTCAAGAGCAAAGGGGAACTAAATCCGATAAAGGGAAGGAAAAAGTGGTCGAATAGCTATCGGAATCGTTCGACAACATCCGAGGTAAGTTCTTGAGTAATAGAGCTTAAATTATGATTTGATTAGATCATGTTTTAAGCAAATCAAAATCATGCTCTTTGTGTGTGGCTATTGAGCCGAAATTGCAAGAATGATAAGTGTCTTGTGTTCGAGTTTTGCTAACGAAAATGAAATACGAATGTGCCATGATTTATTGTTAAATGTGCATGGTTATTTGAATGATGTCCGGGCTAAGTCCCGAAGGCTTTGTGCTAAGTGACCATATCCGGACTAAGATCCGAAGGCATTTGTGCGAGATACTAATTCCGGGCTAAGCCCGAAGGCATTGGTGCGAGTTACTAAATCCGGGTTAAGTCCCGAAGGCATTTGTGCGAGTTACTATAACCGGGCTATGTCCCGAAGGCATTTGAACGAGTAGCTATATCCGGTTAAATTCCGAAGGTATGTGATTTGGGAATGAATGATCTTGCTGTAAAAATTTCAGTTAATACGCTTGAAACATCCCAACATTGAGCTATGTTTCGTATGTGCTTTGAATTAGTTGAGCCCTTACAAATAAGTATTCGCTCAGTTGATAAATGAGCTATCGGCCTTTGGCTAAGTTGATCTTTGTGTATGAATAAAAGGGTTGGTAATGTGAAGTAAGTATGATATTGAAAATTTGTGCATATGAAATTATCCGTTTAGCTACATGAATGCTATACTTTTGTTGTGCTGGAATCCCTTGCTCAAAACTTACTAAGCATAAATTGCTTACTCCGTTTCTTTGATTCTCTGTTTTATAGATTTTGGTTCTTCAGCTATCGGACTCGGGATTTTGAAGTCGAAGTCGCCCACACTATCAAAGCCCCTTTCGGTACAATTTTGGTTGAACTTCGAAATGGCATGTATAGGACTACCCTTTTTGTTGTGGGTCATGGACCCTTTGGACTTGTATAATTTTGGATAGCCATGCGAAAATGGCTTATATATGTTTGAGCATAATGTTATCATCATTTGGTATGGATATGGTTATTGAGAGGTGTGGATATGCTTAACAAGGATTGGCCATGGGAATGGTTAATCACTATCATAATTTGTGCTATTTATGCTAAAAGGGCTAGTTGAATCATGGAAACTATGAAATAGGTAAAGTCTACCTTAAAGGCAGATGCTGACAGCAGCAGTGATGTAGATTTGGAAAATCACTAAAAATATTAGGAATGGAATTAAATAGTGAATAAATTATGTAAACGAACCTTGATGAATCTATTTTCATAGGAAAGTAACGAAACAATCATATGGACAGTATGTTAAGAGATATTCAGGTTCTCGTGAGACAGGGCAGAACGGTTTCTGGATTTCCTGTTCCGACTTTGGAAATTCATTATAAATTAACCAGAGACAATTAGAAGTCATGCCATATATGTATAGATTCCTCTCTGAGTCTAGTTTCTATAGAAACAAACGGCATCAGTATTGAAGCTCTGTGTAGGGAGATATCCAAGTCGTAATGCGCAAAGGTCAGTGTAGTCGATCCCTGTAACATGGGAGACTTTGACTAATAAACTGTACTAATTGACAGGACGAAAAATTCTAGAAAAAAATATGAAGATGGACATATGAGTCTAGTTTCAGGGAAAAATTACAAAACTGATTTTCGAGTTGTGAAACTCAAGATATAAATTTTAAGGTGACAGTAACACAGTTAGCCAACTGCCTGGAAAATTTTAAAATGGATTGTGCAAAGAAGTGATTTAAGTCTGCAAACCTCTCGTGTCCGACTCCGGCGACGGACTCGGGTACGGGGTGTTACAGTCTGGGACAGTGGCGTCGATATTTGATTGCATGCAAGACCACGTCTGGGATGTTGGCATTTATGAGCTTTCTGAGTTATCCATGTATCCTTATGATTCCGAACGGTTCAACAGGCATTCCAAGAAATGAATGATTATATGATATGTGAATCTGATTCAGGTACCTTTGAAATTGTATATCATATTTGATTTTGAAAGGTAAATATATGTATCTTTGTGATCAAGTGATTATATGTGACAAAGTATGAGAAAATATGCTATATGTGCAAATGAATGGGAAATATGTGAAATATATTTGAGCTATGTGGTTTGTGATTGCATTTGGTTAAGGAGTAAATGCATATTATGATGCTTATACGTTTATGATGTTAAGTTTATTTGTATGTGGCTTATTAAGCTTTTGAAAGCTTACTTGTGTGTGTTTTCAATTGTTTTATAGATATCGTAGCTATCGGGAGCTCGGGGATCGTCTAGTATCGTCACCACACTATCAAACATTATTTTGGTACCTTTTGTCAATGTGAATATAAAAGTATGGAATGTATAGGCTAGAATTAATTGTATATGTTTTGTAATGTGTATATCATGCCATGTGATATGGCTAGTTTGTGTTTGAACTTATGGTTTCATTTTGATATATGATATGTGATGCAAATGTGCCTTTATGATGTGCTTATGGTTGGCCAAAAGAAATGGTCAATTTGGTAAGTTTTGGGATGTGCATATTTTAGAACTGGTTAAGAATTTGGCATGAAAATGAATGGAATGTATTAATGTTATAAACCATATGTTTTGGTATGTTTTTGGATTATGGAATGACATGAATTGGTATGTAATATGAACATGGGATTAGTTGATAATGATATGACATGAATGTAGAATGTTTTGATTGTGAAATGGTTGAAATTTGATGTGCAAATGATGCCTATTTGTTAATTTTAGGGAGGACCCTTAAGGGGTGGCAATTTGGCCTTTTAAATGGCCTATTTTTGCCTACACAGGCAGGGACACAAGGCGTGTGTCTCAGCCGTGTTGCTCTATGGCCATTTCAAAATAAGCCTAAGTAGACCATATGGTCGTACACACAGGCGTGTACTAGGTCGTGTGGCCAAGTCAGTTTCAAGCACGGGTTAGATTCACAGGCGTGTGACGGGCTGTGTGAAACAAGTCAATTTCAACCATGGCCAAGGCACACGGGCGTGTCTTACGGCCATGTGTATAAGTCAGTATGTATACCCTATTTTGACACAGCCTAGACACATGGATGTCTATAGCCGTGTGAGGCACACGGCTTGTTTACATGGGCATGTGACCTGGACAACTTTAAAAATGTTTAAGTGTCGAAAATTTTTGTATGAGCTCGGTTTAGTCTCAACCCCTTTCTAATGCATGTTTAAGGTCTCGATGACCTATATAAGGGACCCTATGGTAATGTTTGACTATGATTGTGGATGATGTTTATGAATTGTTCATAAAATGTTCTAATTTGTCTGGTAATGCCTTTAACTGTAGTCTGGCAACAGATACGAGTTAGGGGTGTTACATACTTAACACATAGGTATTTGTCATAATATAACCTTTTAAATATGCCAAAACATATCATTACTAGCCATTCCAATAACTAGATTATAAACAACATTTACAAGCCAACAATGGCCAAGTTACCTATACATGCTATTATACTAAAATAAGTTTACTAGTTATACCAAACAAGCTAGTGGATAGTGTGATGATGCTCCGACCGATCTCCAACCTTCGTGAGCTTTTGAGCACTATAAAACAGAGGAAATAAATCCTAGTAAGCATTTAATGCTTAGTAAGTTCGTATGACAGGAAATAAACTTACCATTCATATTCATTAATTTTAAGCATACAATAACATACTTTCCATCAATTTGGCAAGTTTCCTAAACACATACACTCAATCGAGCAAGTTAGTCATGTAATTCATATGTATATCAAATAAATATAGATGAGTTCATCATGTGTCAACTTTCAAATATTTCAGAAGCACTCGAGATATAATTCATTTAATCTCATAATTTCTCATTTTAGGAATTTGTCCGTTCAATCATTGAAATTTCAATAGATACTTGAATAGTACATACAAGGTGTACAAAATAGTAAACCTTCAACTCATAATCAGGGGTACCCACTAGGGCACTTAATCAGGAAGCACTGTAACACCCCTTACCCGTATTCAATGCCAGAATAGGTTACGAGGCATTACTAGACTTATAACAAAAACAATCATACAATTCCAAGTCACAAATTTGCGTCCAAATTAAAACCATTTTCATTTAATCATAAAGTCCCTAATACCAGCCTACGAGGCCCAAAACAAGCATTGGAAGTGGTTTGGGACTAAGCCGAGAACTTTAGAAATTTTTACATGTAACAACCCATTTTTGAGTCAAATTGAAACAGTGGTTTCAGGACCACAAATCCGAGGTCAAAATATTTATTTTATTATTTTATTAAGGTTTACAACATGATAGAATTATTATGTAAAAGTTTCGTAAAGAAATTTTATTGTTTGAATGCTTAATTCGGTAAAAAGGACTAAATTACGTAAAGCGTAAATCGTAAAACTTGAGTTCTAATAGCTATAGAACCTTAAAGTTAAGGTCCTTATGTTGTAATTAGACCATCCCTAGTGTGAGTGGACTTATATGGACATATTATTAGATGTTTAAATGGTTTATAATAAGGTTATTAATGTAATTTGGTATTAAATGGTTAATTAAATTATAGAAAAACAAAATATCCCTTTGTTTCTTCTTCATCTAACCGAATTTAGGAAACAGAAACACCATTAAAGGAGTTTTAAAGGTTCGGCCATCAATATTTAAGCATGTAAGTCCATTTTTGCTCGATTTTTAATGATTTTTATATTTTTGAGATCATTGCTTCATATTCTAGTTGAGCTGTATCTTAGATTTTGAAACTGTTAAAGATTTGTCATGTTGCCATTGTTGAATGTTTGAGTAATTGGATGCTTGATGATGGATTTTGAATATTTGTTAATAGTTAAATTAGTTTTGTAAAGTAATTTTTGACAAAAATGTTAAAAGGGGATTAAATTGTGAAAATGTAAAAATGTGGTGGTTAGAAGTGTGAAATAATGAAAGATATGGGCTGCTAGGAGTCCTTATGAAATTTAGTTAGGCATTGGTTGGTAATAAATTGCATGAATTTGCAATTTTATGTGATAAGGACTAAATTTTAAAAATGTGAAAAGTATAGGGGGAAATGTGTAAATTTCCAAAATATGAATTATGGGCTAAATTGAATAGATTGAATACTGAATGTATTGAATTTGATAATATATAGATCAAGATAAGCCGAGATCGAGTTTAAATCAGGAAAAGGAAAAGTAGACGAGTAGTCAATAGTTTCCATCCGAGCAACTCGAGGTAAGTTCGTATAATTAGAATTGAACTTTTAAGTACTTGTGATTATTTGAAATGAATGTATGTAATTGAATAAATGATCTACTTGAGATGTAAATGCCCTATCGATATAGCTTACTTGTTATCGAACCTTGTTAGAACCGTAAGAATTCGTAGGATACGATTGACATGGCACTAGGGTTACCATTTTGGTTGAGCTCCTGCATTTGTTGCGGAATCACCACAGCTCGTATAAGCTTACCGATATATCAGCTCATAAGAGCTTACTGATTCAGCTTAGTAGATCTTACTATCCATCAGCTCAGAAGGACCTTACCGATCATGGCTCGAAAGAGCGGAAATGATAAAGAATTGACGGATTACTGATATATATCACCCGAGTATCCTTTGAAGTTCTAATGGGTTCAACGGGCACAAATATATTTTATACTAATGAGTACTGTTATTAAATGAATTATTGATTATATGATTGAGAGTGAAATGTTGAATATGATGTCCATGATATGTGAATTTGGTATGATATATATGTTGAGTATTGAATCGGGATAATGGATGATTTCATGTATTTATATGACTAACCTATTGATGATTGCTTGTGTTCGGCATTTGGAAATTTTAATGAGTTTACCTTATTTATTTATCTTGATTTGGTATAAATGGTAAGTTTAATTCTAAATTATATGGGCTTACTAAGCTACAAAGCTTACTCTGTTTCTTTTTCTATGTTTTACAGAGGTTCGTTAACTCGCTCGTTTCAGACAAGTCTGAGTTTCACATCACACTACCCGATTGTTGATTGGTAATTTTGAACTTGTAGATAATTGTAAATATGGCATGTATAGGCTAGTTTTATAGATGATAAATATGGTTATTTAAGATCATGGTTTTGGTACTTTTTGTATATAAGTTAAGCCATGTGATTTGGCTTATTTTGGTATCATGTTTTTGTTGTGTATAAGTGTTCATTTATTGAAATATGTTTTGTCAAGAAATAGGTGAAATGAAAATGTGCAAATGATGTTTTGATATGTCGTTTACATATGAATGGATAATGCATGATATTAATTAGGTAATTGAGTACTAAATTGAATTGGTATATTATATGTATGAAATGTTATGGAATGGTTTCCAATTGGGTTATGAAATGTTGTCATTTATGTTTGTGTATGCTTGTGTATATAGGGTGGCAAAATGGCTTTGCAAACAGCCTATTTTTGTCCACACGGGCAGGGACACGGGCGTGTGTCTCAGCCATGTGTGACACATGGTCATGTTACACGGCCGTGTGTCCCCTAGTGTTGTAATTGAATTAAAGTCAATATGTTCCACATGGCCTCACACACGGGCGTGTGACCAGTCGTGTGGTACAAGTCAGTATACCCCCCTAAGTGGCACACGGCCTAGCACACGAGCGTGTGACTTGACCGTGTTGCAAAAGTCAGTATGCCCTATAGTTTTTGCACGGCCTGATACACGGGCATGTGTGGCCATTTCGAAGGGCACACGAGCTAGACACACAGGCTTGTGGTTGGCCGTGTGCCCCAAGTCAGTATACTCTCTAGTTTTCCTATGGCTTGCACACGGGCGTGTCTTCGGCCATGTGATGCAAGTCAGTATATATGCCCTGTTTCCACATGGTCTATTACATGGGCGTGTCTACTAGCCGTGTAAGGCACACGGCCTGTTCACACGGGCGTGTGACCCTTATATGTTTGAAAAGTTTCTAGGTATCCAGAATTTTTATATGTTATTGGTTTAGTCCCGAACTACTCTAAAGCACTTTTAAGGCCTCGTAGGCCTTGATTAGGGACAATATGATTGTATTGAATGATATTTGTATATGAATGTATGAATGTATGAGATATGATTATTAATTGATGTGTATTGATCGGTAATACCTCTTACCCCTACTTTGGCGACGGATATGGGTTAGCGGTGTTACATTACAAAACATAGAAAATTTTCCACTAAATAGGGGTCACATGGCGGTGTGGATATAGGACACGCCTTTGTGGGCAGGCCGTGTGGTTACACACGTCCGTTTCCCGACCCCGTGTACTTGTAACTCATGAACAAATTGAGATCACTCAGCCATGTGCTTAATGTAACTCTCTGACTTGTAACTCATGTAACTCTCTAACCCCGTGTGCTAGGCCGTGTGGAAAATTAATTTTCATAAAATAGGTGCAGACTTCACACGGCTAGGGCAAATGCCCCTGTTTGAGGCCGTGCCATCCACACGGATGAGACACACACCCGTGTTGTGACAGCCCTAATTTGGCCCTATTCGGAAAGTGGTTTCGGGACCACAAAACCGAGTCACAAAAATAATTAGATGTTATATTCTGTGTTTATTATATGTGAAAGTGCATGTGTGAAAATTTCATGCTTTGATTTTGTCATTAGTGAGTGAAATTATGAAATAGGACTTATGAGAAATTCTTGAAAATGTGATAGGTTAATTTGTAGTGGCCAAATAAATTGTAGTGCAAAATAGGAGGATTTGCATGTCAAACTTCCCACTTTAGTTGTAGTGGCCGGCCATGATGGGAATGATAATCAATATGTGCATTTTATATTATAACTTAAGTATGGTGCAAATAATATATGCATTTTATTTTAACATTATAATAGTCAGTGGATGATGGGCATTTCATGTCTTTTATATTAAAGAATTAAATGTTTAATAGATTAATAGGATGAAATATGAATTTTTATAATAGAAAATGGTGATAAAAACAAAGTTACACCCATCCTTTATCCCAATTATTGCCGAAAACCATAAAGAAAAGAAGAGAAAATGAAGTTAAGGCATTCGGCTATGGGGAATGTATAGATTAAGCTCAAGAGCATAAGGAGCCAATTTTGGATAAAGGGAAAGCGAAACTAGTCGATTAGTCAATCCGTAGTTATTCAATAAAATCCAAGGTAAGTTCTTAAGTGTTTGTGTTTGATCATGTTATATGCTTAAGAGTTGAATAATCATAATTAAGAAATGTTTGATTGTATATATGTATATATATATACATATGTTCTTTATGTTGAATGAATATTAAATTAAAGTTATGAGCCGTATGTGACTAGTATATCTAGTCGACTTTGATACTATTAAATGATGTACTAAGATATGTGTTCCAATGTGGAAATTAAACCCTATGTGGTTGAAAGGATGAAAATCTTTGTTCATAGATATGTGTTTCAGTTATATGTAATTGAAGTATAAGTTATGAAAGTGTGAAAGAACAGGTGAATTGTTTATCGAAATGTGATATACGGGCTTCGGGCCTAGCAGGCTATAATGCCGGTGAAATGATATCGGGCTTCGGGCCTAGCAGGCTATAATGCCGGTGAGATAATATTGGGCCTCTGGCCTAGCAGGCTATAATGCCGATGAAATGATATTGGGGTTGAAGCCTAGCAGGCGAAATGCCGGTGAATGAATTCAGACTTAAAGGTCTAGCAGGCTTATGGCCGGTGATGAAATCAGGTTATTACCTAACAGGCAAATTGCCAGTGAACTATTAAAAGTGTGGTGCTATAAGACTATGGGCTAATACAATATGTGGATTCATTCCGTAAAGTAAATTATTCAGGTATGAACAACCTAATTATGTGCATGTGAATTAAATGAATTTGATGATTGATGTGAATCAAACATATGAGAAATGGTTTCATGTTTATGTTCAACTATGAGACCTTGTGTTAAATCGACAATTGAATTCGTTCAATACATTAAGTTGGCCAGGTATGCGATATGTACTTATGCATGTTAAATCGATTGGAATTGAATCACGAATGTGAATTGATAAGCATAGGTGAAAATGCCTATGTCATATATGTGAGTAAGGGTAAAACCATCGTAAATTATCGATAAGGGTGGGCTATGTGCGGAACCACCTTATAATTGCTAATTTGAATGGTTGTGTGCGAATCATAGAGCATGATGTATTGTATTGAGATTATTCTTAAGTAAAAGTATAGATACGTGATGAAATTGATTGGTGATATACATGTTTAAATGATATGAATGCAAAGAATGTGTGAAAGAGTAAATTTGTAATAAATCTGCTTGGGGCAGCAACAGTAATGTGATTTTGGAAAAGCACCATAAATTGTGGGAGTTGATTTAGAAGCTAAATAAATTATGTAATTAAAGCTTAATAAGTCTAGTTTCTTATAAAAGAAACTGTGTAAGCAAAATAATTTCTAATAATGAGATATTTGAAGTGGCGTGGGACAGAATCAAATGACTTTGGGGTCCCCTGTTCTGTTTTTAGAAAATCATTATAATTTGTAAAAAAATGGTTATAAGATAAAGTTTATATGCTTATACTCCTTAATGAGTCTAGTTTCAAATGAAATCAACGAGAATATATTTTGAATTCTGTACAATGAGAAATTGGACTCGTAGTGAAGAGTGGTCAGATTAGTCAAACAGTGAAACTGGGGAAACTTTAAGAAAAATCTGGTATTGATTGGCCAAACCAAAAATTATAGAAATTTTATGGATAGAATATATATGAGTCTATTTTCAGGGAAAATTAACTTCAATTGATTTGGAGTTTCATAGCTCCAATTATAAATAATTTAGTGATTGTTGCTCAGGAAGACAGCTTGTTGTGAACTTGAGTATATGTTGTAAACATTGATAAAACATATAAATGAGCTACTAATTGTTTTCTTAAGAACTTACTAAGCGTAAAGCTTACCCCCTTCTTTCCCATGTTCTCTAGGGTTGCCAGTTTGCTCGGGTTGGAGGCCATCAGAGATATTATCACACTGTCGAGTTCACGCTATTGGTGTAAGTAAATCCTAGTGTTTCGAGTCTATGGCATGTATAGGGTTTTAATGTTGAGTATGTGATATTATAATCTAGCCAAAGGTGTTGGCTTGTATTGATAAAGTGTTTTGGCCATGTGAATTGGCCTATGTTGGCTAATGATGTTGTGGACCTAAATGTTTATTCATATATATGTATGATACTATCTCTTGTGATGTGAGCAAATTCTATGGTATTTATTGCATAATAAAATGACTTGAGCATAACGTTTGTAGATGTTTAAGAGCTCATTTATGCCATGTTGTATGTTATTGGATAAGTATATGTGCACATGTTGTGAGGGTGACAAATGGATTGGAAAATAGCCTTGTAATTGTCCACACGGGTAGACACATGGGTGTGTGTCTAGATCGTGTGTGGCATACGGTCTGCCCCCATGGGCGTGTTGTCCAACCGTGTGTCCCATGCACCTAAGTTTTTCAAGTTTGTATGCATGGTAGTAGCACACAGGCGTGTGCTCTATACCTACACTGGCGTGTGAAGCTTTGATGCAAGAGATTTTCTAAGTTTTTCATGAGTTTCGGTTGGGTCTTGAACCACCCCAGATGTATGTTTTGGGCCTCGTAAGCCCATATATGGGACAGATTGCATGTGAAAAGAAAATTTGTAAATTGGTTGAAAATTTACGGCACGATTTTTATGTGATTGATTGAGTTTAAGTCGGGTAACACCTCGAACCCTGTTCCGGCGAGGGATACGGGCGAAGGTTGTTACACGTGTCTCTTCCCTTGTGCTTAATTCTAAGCATTCTGTTTCTCAAAATTAAGGTGCAAGGGATGTGACAGCCCAAAATTGACCCTAGTCGGGAAGTGGTTTCGGGACCGCTAAACCGAGTCACCGAAATGTTTGAATGTGATATTTATTGTCTAGAATATGTAATTATGAATGTGTGAAAATTTCAAGCTTCGATTTAGTCGATTGCATGTGAATTTAGTCAATAGGACTTATGTGAGAAAATTTTAAAATGTGATAGGTCAATGCGTAAGGACCTATTAGTGTATGTGGAAAAAAAAGGGGGACTTGCATGTCAAATTCCCCCCCTAATGAGTAGTGACCGGCCATGACAAGCATGGTAGACCAAGGGTGATGGGCAAGACATGTCATAGACATGTTGTGTTGGTGCATCATGGGTGGAAAAAAATAAAATAATGAGCATGGAAATTAAATAATGAAAGGGAATATGATGGGAACAAAAAAAAAGGTGTGTGGTTGTCCCCCCATTGCCGTGAGTTAAAGAAAAGAAAAGAGAAAATTTTGTTCATCTTTTTTCACTTCTTTTGGCCGAAATTTCTAAGGAAGGAGGAAGGAGTTCTTGCTTCATGTTTGGTTTGGAAGAGGATTAGGAGGAGGTTTGGCCATACTTGTATCTAGATTAAGGTATGTTTGAGGTTGTACCATGAGATTCATGCATGTTTTTAGTTGCTAGCTTGAGTTCTAATTAGCCCATGGTTCAAATCTTTGCTATGTCATGGGGATGATATTCGGCCTAGGTGGATTTTGTGTTAATGCCATTGCATGCTAAATATGAAGCTTGTTAATGATGCATGTGATGGTGGATTGATGATTCTTGAATCTTCTTTTTGACATTTTTGAGTTAGACATCAAGTTCTTTGTGTAACCCATGACCAAAATTGAATGGTATGGTGTCTTGATGCATTCGGCCATGGTAGAAAATAGATGTGAAATGGTAGCAAGGTGAAGTGCAAAATGATAGTATTTGATTACTAGTGTATATATGCGTATTAGCCGAGTTTTGAACTTGAAACAAGATGACATGTAATCAATACAAGTAACCATACTTGTAGGAAGTATTAAGCATATAATCGGCCTCAACATAGACATGCATATTCGGCCATAGGAAGAAGATTGGTGTTGCATGTATTCGGTTAGAGGCAAGCATATTGATGCTTTTGTCTTGGCTTAGAAAATTCGGCCAAGGGGAAAAAATAGCTAAAATGTTGAGTTTGATTCATGATTCCGTACATATGTGACTTTAATGTCTAATGTATAAATATGGGCTAAGTGCCTTGTGTTCCTCTTTTCGATGCTCAAATGATTAAATCAATTTATTTGTTTAATTAAGCTCAAGAGCAAAGGGGAACTAAATCTGATAAAGGAAAGGAAAAAGTGGTCGAATAGCCATCGGAATCGTTCGACAACATCCGAGGTAAGTTCTTGAGTAAGAGAGCTTAAATTAAGATTTGATTAGATCATGTTTTAAGCAAATCAAAATCATGCTCTTTGTGTGTGTGGCTATTGAGCCGAAATTACAAGAATGATAAGTGTCTTGTGTTTGAGTTTTGCTAACGAAAATGAAATACGAATGTGCCATGATTTATTGTTAAATGTACATGGTTATTTGAATGATGTCTGGGCTAAGTCCCGAAGGCTTTGTGCTAAGTGACCATATCCGGACTAAGATCCGAAGGCATTTGTGCGAGATACTAATTCTGGGCTAAGCCCGAAGGCATTGGTGCGAGTTACTAAATCCGAGTTAAGTCCCGAAGGCATTTGTGCGAGTTACTAAATCCGGGTTAAGTCCCGAAGGCATTTGTGCGAGTTACTATAACCGGGCTATGTCCCGAAGGCATTTGAACGAGGAGCTATATCTGGTTAAATTCCGAAGGTACGTGATTTGGGAATGAATGATCTTGCTGTAAAAATTTCAGTTAATACTCTAGAAACATCCCAACATTGAGGTATGTTTCGTATGTGCTTGAATTTAGTTGAGCCCTTACAAATAAGTATTCGCTCAGTTGATAAACGAGCTACCGGCCTTTGGCTAAGTTGATCTTTTGTGTATGTACATAAGGGTTGGTAATGTGAAGCAAGTATGATATCAAAAATTTGTGCATTTGAAATTATCCGTTTAGCTATATGAATGCTATACTTTTGTTGTGCTGGAATTCCTTGCTCAAAACTTACTAAGCATAAATTGCTTACTCCGTTTCATTGCTCCTCTGTTTTATAGATTTTGGTTCTCCAGCTATCGGACTCGGGATCTTGAAGTCGAAGTCGCCTACACTATCAAAGCCCCCTTTTGGTACAATTTTGGTTGAACTTCGAAATGGCATGTATAGGATTACCCGTTTGTTTGTTGTGGGTCATGGACCCTTTGGACTTGTATAAATTTTGGATAGCCATGCGAAAATGGCTTATATATGTTTGAGTATAATGTTATAATTATTTGGTATGGATATGGTTATTGAGAGGTGTGGATATGCTTAACAAGGATGGGCCATGGAAACTATGAAATAGGTAAAGTCTACCTTAAAGGCAGATGCTGACAGCAGCAGTGATGTAGATTTGGAAAATCACTAAAAATAGTAGGAAGGGAATTAAATAGTGAATAAATTATGTAAACAAACCTTGATGAATCTATTTTCATAGGAAAGTAACGAAACGATCATATGGACAGTATGTTAAGAGATATTCAGGTTCTCGTGAGACACGGCCAGAACGGTTTCTGGATTCCCTGTTCCGACTTTGGAAATTCATTATAAATTAACCAGATATAATTAGGAGTCATAACATATATGTATAGATCCCTCTCTGAGCCTAGTTTCTATAGAAACAAACGGCATCAGTATTGAAGCTCTGTGCAGGGAGATATCCAGGTCGTAATGCGCAAAGGTCAGTGTAGTCGATCCCTGTAACATGGGAGACTTTGACTAATAAACTTTACTAATTGGCCCGACCAAAAATTCTAGAAAAAAATATGTAGATGGGAATATGAGTCTAGTTTCAGGGAAAAATCACGAAACTGATTTTCGAGTTGTGAAACTCAAGATATGATTTTTAAAGCGACTAGTACGCAGATTGGCAGTGTCTGGGAAATTTTTTTTATAAGGGGTTTAAAGTCTGTTAACACCTTGTGTTCGACTCCGGTGTCGGTCTCGGGTTCGGGGTGTTACAGGGGACACACGGCCGGAACACACGCCCATGGGGCAGGCTGTGTGTCACACATTGTGTCTACCCGTGTGGACAAAATAAAGGCTATTTACCAAACCTTTTGTCACCCTTAATCACACATACACTTACACCAATTCAAAAGCATAAAACATAATATACTTAAGCAACCAAAAATCCACAAATATGACTAACTCATGCCAATACAATACCATCATCTAACATACACATGACATTTTATCAAGCCAAACCAAACATACCATTTTTCTCTTTCCAAAATACTACTAAGACTAATATCAACTTGTATTCACTCATCAAGATGATATAGCATAATAATAAACCATTTCATCCATTCCACAACAAAGCATTGAACCAAAATAAACATATAGCAACCTATTACAAAACACATAAACAAAAAGGCATTAGCACATATACCTATATAAATGGCTTACAACCATTTTATCCAAAATAAGCCAATTACATGGCTAAATACCAAATCACTTTAAAAAAATGTAAGCCAATACTTTTAGCCAAATCAAATGACAC
This sequence comes from Gossypium hirsutum, assembly GCF_007990345.1. NCBI lineage: Eukaryota > Viridiplantae > Streptophyta > Magnoliopsida > Malvales > Malvaceae > Gossypium > Gossypium hirsutum. Next base: position 22,558,173 of record NC_053432.1, on the reverse strand, counting down.
ATATAAAAAAATGACCAAGTCCCTATACATGCCATACATCCAAAACACTAAGATCATAAATACCCAAAATAACAGTTTTGATAGTGTGAGGCGAATCTCCGATAATCTCTGGTCCGAGCTAGCTTGGCAACACTATAAAAACATGGAAAATAAACGGAGTAAGCTATATAGCTTAGTAAGCTCGTATGCAAGAAATAAGCAACCTTACCATGCATATAACATTCAAATAATATAACATAATTAAATGTGAATTTATCATAGTCTCATGATCATAATTAATTCCAACACCGAACTTACCTCATTATCATCATTTCAAGCAATTAATACACATGAGCTCTACGTACATACCTGAACCATCTCGAAATGAACTTACACATATTCTCATCTTTTACATACCTGTGAACCATTCAGAACAATAATGTCGAATACTCAGGAATTCTTGCACACTATGTGCCACATATGTAGCCAATCCTACCTCAAATCTGATATCATATAGTTGCTCGCTCTAGAGCTTTCAACGGGCTTGCTCACACAAGCTATCAGTCAAGACATAGCTACGAAGTACTACTCACACAAGCTATCAAGTATCTACAACATATGCCGGTATACTCAACCACAGGTAGGACGAACGAGACCAACACCCGAATCACATAATCAAATAACACATACTAACCCTAGTGACATGTCACTTGTATCCTACCCTATTCCTAAGGTTCAAACGAGATTTCTTGCTTCTCGGTTCATCTTTGGACTCGTTCATAAGATTAAGCTCATCCACATTAATCAAACACACAGTTCATGAAATATTAAAGCAATAAAAATACATTCACATTAAAGTTTATTTTTAACATACGAACTTACCTCAATACAAAATAGATAATTGTTCGATTTAGTCCACAATCTTGTTCTTTCCTTATTCTAGGTCAGAACCTCGTCTTTCTTGATCTATAATACCACATTCAACTTATTCAATCAGCACATTATTCAATTTAATCCCAAAAACATCTTATGGAAAAAATTACATTTTTGCCCCTAACTTTTCAACTTTTTATATTTTAGTCCCTAGGCTCGTAAAATGATTTCCATTCAACTTCATCACACCCAAGCCTAGTTGAACCTATTTCTTGCTCATAACAGCCCACATTTTTCATTTATTTACATTTTTACACACATTTTACATATTTTACAAATAGGTCCCTATTTGACATTTTCATCAAAAATCACTTCGTAAATGTTGTTTATCTACCATCAAATATCCATTTTCTACCATTAAACATCAAAATAAAAAAAATGTTCAACATGGGTAAAATTTTAGACTTTGATTTTCTTTCAAATTAGTCCTTGAAATAGCTAAATCAAGTCACAAATTCACAAAAACGTAAAAATCATTAACAACGGGATAAGAACGGACTTACAATCGAGCTTGAAAGTGGCCAAACCCTAGCTATGGAGAATCTTGTGAATTTTTGCCATGGGGGGACTAATTTGAGAATATGACATCTTTTTATTTGTTTTATTTGTCTTTATTTACCAAATGACCAAAATGCCCTTAATGCCTAACTTCAAAATTTTACCCATCCATGTCCATTTTTGTCCAACTTAAAGTATAATAGTCTAATTACCATTTAAGGACCTTCAATTTAAAATTTCATTTCAATTAGACATCTCTAGCATCTAGAACACACATTTTGCACTTATTGCAATTTAGTCTTATTAGTCAAATTGGACACTTTATTGATAAAATTTCTTAACGAAAATTTCACACAATCATTTAATCATATTGTAGACCTTAAAGAAATAATGAAATTAACATTTCTACTTTGGATTTGTGGTCTCAAAATCACTATTCTAACTTGACCCTAAAATGGGCTTTTACAAGCACACTCTTGAGCCACATATCAGGATGCTCATATGAGCCATGTAAAGGAACACTTGTCCGGCCTAAACAGGAATCTCATAAGAGTTTTAATTAGGGAGCTCATGGAGCTTAACAGATAACTCCAAAGAGTTAATATCAGGAAGCACCGGATAAGGTAACAGGGAGTTCAAGCGAGCCATGCCAGGAAGCCCATAAGAGCTTATATCAGGACACTCATGTAGAGCTACGTTTGTGTCCACATTATATGCTGGATCACAACCGATCGAATCATGTAACAGGACGCTCACACAGAGCTACGGTAGTGTACAACACATGCATGATGACTACCGATTGGGATGCTCGCAATAACTGTATAAGAAGATGCTCGAGAGGGCTTTAACAGGATTGCTCGTCTGAGTTATATTCTGTCTACGACATATGCAGGAGCACATGTAATATGAGAAATCACATATATCCATCGAATTTCATTATTCAAACGGAACTTAATATTTTCCGGATATGTTTGAACATATGATTATTTCATTTATTTTTAACATTTATATAATGCATATAATCGCATACCACATTCAATTCAAACATATAAATAAACATAATTCGGTTACACGAACTTACCTTGACACTTTTTTGTGTATGAAAATCTACTAATCCGAAACTTTTTCTTTTCCTTGATCTAGCTTCTAATTTGAGTTGTCCAAATCTATATAAATGAATTTAATCATCAATTCATCACATTTCATATTCAATTGGATTCAATTTACACTCTAGGAAAAATTTCCATTTTGCCCCTAAACTTTTCATAAATTCCAATTTCGTCCCTAGGCTCTTAAAATGAAATTCACGCAATTTAATCCTTATTCCAAGCCTAACCAAAATTTTCATATAGCATTTACAACACTTGTATTTGAAAAAATTCAGAATTTTTCCATAGGTATTACCACTTTTCATTTTAGTCCTTAAATCATGATTTCATAAAAATTCTCTTTGTAAAAGTTGTTTATCTATCAATAACCTTTCATTTTCTACTATAAATTTCAAATTTTCAACATATTCATCCATGGAAAAACTTTGTTACATTGATAACTTTTCAAATTAATCCCCAAAATAGATAGATTAGACTATCCCAATCTCAAAAATATAAAAAATACTAAAAACAAGACAAGAAAACATACCTAATTAAGCTTGATTAGTTTCCTTTCTCTCTCCTAGGGTTTCCATGCAAATTTTGGGGATGAAGATGATATAAAATCATAATATTTCTATTTAATTTTTTTATCATCCATTAATTTTTCCACTTTCTAATTTATTCCTTACCTTTTTCTAATTTTCCATAGATGATTCATCAAAATATCTACTAACTTTTCTTTAATGGTCTAATTACCATATAAGGACCTCTGGTTTTGAATTCCATAGCTCTTTGATACTTGTAACTACTAGAACTCAACTTTTGTGTTTTATGCAATTTGGTCCTTTTCATAATTAAACACATAATTGGTAAAAAAAATTTATCAGAATTTTCATATAACATTCCTATCATAATACGGACCATGCAATAATATTAAAATAATTTTTCTTTCAGGCTCGAATTTGTGGTCCCGAAACCACTATTCCAGTTTCACTAAAATTGGGCTGTTACAACTCTCTCCCCTTCATAATTTTCGTACTCGAAAATCTTAGGAATAAAGAGGTTTGGATATTGCTTTCTCAAAGTATCTTCCGATTCCTAGGTAGCCTATTCTATACCATGTCGTTGCCAAAGAACTTTTACTAAAGCCACCTTTTTGTTTCTTAACTCTTTTGTTTCATGTGCTAAGATTTTGATCAGTTCCTTACTGTAAGTCATATCAGGTCGAATCTCAACTTCTGTCGGAGAAATAACATGTAAAGGATCCAACCGATACTATCGTAACATAGACACATGAAAAACATTATGAATCCGGTCAAGTTCTGGTGGTAATGCTAACTGATACGTAATAGGTCTGATTCTTTTAGTAATCTCATATGGCCCGATGAACCATGGACTTAATTTTCCTTTTCAGCCAAACCGGAGAACTTTCTTCCAAGGTGATACTTTCAAGAATACCTTATCGCCAACTTGAAACTCTATTTCTTTTCTTTTAAGATCGACATAAGACTTTTGACTATCTAAGGCTGCTTCTAAACTATCTCGAATCACATTTACCTTTTTTCTGTTTCACAGACTAAGTCAACTCCGTATATCTTTTTTCTCACTGAGGTCTGTCCAATACAATGGAGTTCTACATTTACGACCATAAAGAGCCTCACACGGTGCCATATTAATGCTGGACTAATAACTGTTGTTATAGGAAAATTCAACTAAAGGTAAATATTTTTCCCAGTTACCTTCAAATTCAAACAACACTGAAGCATATATTCTAAAATCTGTATAACACGTTCGGATTGTCCATCAGTCTAATGATGGAATGCGGTACTGAAATATAACTATGTACCCAAAGCTTCTTGCAGCTTATTCCAGAATTCAAATGTAAACCGAGGATCTCTGTTTGAAATAATGGAGATAGGCACTCCATGGAATCTAACAATCTCAAAAACATATAATTCAGCCAAGGAAAAATCCATACGTACCGAAATAAAGTGTGTAGACTTTGTCAACCAGTCAACAATTACCCAAATAGCATCTTTCTTCTTCGGAGACAGGGGTAATCTCGATACAAAGTCCATGGTAATTCTTTTCCATTTGCATTCTGAAATCACAACTGGATGCAATAATCCTGATGGCACCTAGTGTTCAACTTTTACTTGCTAACATATCAAACATTTAGATATAAATTCAGAAATATCCTATGTAATTCCGGCCACCAGTACATCTTTTTCAGATCATTGTACATTTTATTACTATTTGGATGAATAGACATGTTACCGTTATGAGCTTCATGTAAAATCTTCTGTACAAATCTTGAGTTCTTTGGTACATATATCTTGCCTTTGAATAACAAACAACCATCAGAACAATCTAAAATTCTAAATCAGGATTCAACTCACTCTGTTCTTATTTAGCTTGTAATGAATCGTCACTCTTCTGAGCTTTACAAATCTGTTGCAAAAATATTGGTCTAGATTTTAACTCAGCTATAACGATAATCAGGTATTCATTGCTCGAAAAGCAAACAGGGATTTTCTGCTTAGAGCATCTTATACCACATGGCTTTTATCGAATGATAATTAATAACCAAATCATAATCTTTTAACAGTTCAAGCCAACTGCGCTATCTCGGATTCAAATCCTTTTGTGACATCAAATACTTTAAACTTTTATGATCAGTAAATATATGACATTTTTCTCCAAATAGATAGTGTCACTAGATTTTCAGTGCAAACACAATGGCTACCAATTCAAGATCATGTATTCGGTAATTCTTCTCATGTGGTTTTAATTTTCTTGAAGCACAGGCTATTACTTTATCTTCTTTCATCAATACACATCTTAAACCATTTAATGATGCATCACTATAAATTATAAATTCCTTACCTGATTCAGGTTGAATTAATAGGGGTGCTTCAGTCAACAAAACTTTCAATTTGTCAAAACTCTACTGACATTTATCAGACCACTCGAATTTTACATCTTTTTGCAACAAACGAGTCATCGGAGAAGCTATAATTCAAAAACCTTTAACAAACCTTAAATAATACCCAACTAATCCCAGAAAACTTCTAACTTTAGACATATTCTTTGGTGGTTTCCAATTAACAATAGTTGAAATTTTATTCGGATCCACCCGAATACTATCTGCAGATACTATATGTCCAAGGAAACCAACTTCCTGTAGCCAAAATTCACATTTACTGAATTTTTCATATAATTGTTTCTCATGCAGTGTTTGCAGCACTATTCTCAAATGATCAACATGTTCATTTTCATCTTGGGATTATACTAGAAATTCATCAATAAATACCACTACAAACCTGTCTAGATACGGTTTGAAGATTATGTTCATCAGATCCATAATACTGCAGGTGCATTTGTTAAACCAAATAGCATTACAAGAAACTCATAATGCCCATACTTGGTTCTGAAAGCTATGTTTGGAACATCTGATTCTATCACCCATAGCTGATAATAGCCAGAATGAAAATCAATCTTTGAAAATACAATGGCAACTTTCAACTAGTCAAACAGGTCATCAATACGGGGCAATGAATACTCGTTCTTTATTGTGACTTTGTTAAGTTGCCTGTAATCAATACGCAATCTCAATGATCCATCTTTCTTCTTTAAAAAAAAACCGGTGCACCCCAAGGTGAAAAACTGGGTCAAGCAAAGCCTCTGTCAATAAATTCTTGCAATTATGCTTTCAATTCTTTCAATTCAGTAGGAGCCATTTTGTAAGGTGCTATAGATATCAGTGTTGTACTCGGAACAAGGTCTATAAAGAACTCCACTTCTCTAACCGATGGTAAACCAAGTAATTCCTCTGAAAATACACCAGGAAATTCACAAACAACTGGCACTGACTAAATTTTTGACTTAGATACTTTAGTATCCAACACATATACAAGATAAGCATCATACCCTTTTTCTGACATATTTTTATGCTGATATAGATGAAATTATAGTAGATAACCCATCCAGTTTATCAAATTCAAATTCTGACACTTTAACACAATGTATTTCTATTTAAATTTACCACTGCATCGTGCTGGGTTAACCAATTCATTATCAAAATAACATCAAATTCATCAATGGGAAACAACATTAGATCAATCAAAAAGTAATAACCCTTTACCATCAACGGATAGTTTTTACAAATTTTATCCACCATAACATACTAGCCTAGGGGGTTTAAAACTTTAACCACAAATTTAGTGAATTCAATAGGTAAATTTTTAATAGACACTAAGTTTGTGCATATGTATGAATGTATGGAACTAGGATCAATCAAAGCAGTAATATCAGTATCAAGAAGAGAAAATGTACCAGTAATGACATCTGGTGCAAAAGCATCTTCTCTAGCATGAATAACATATGTTCTTGCTAATGCTCGTGCTTCTAATTTAACTGTTGAATCCCTTGTAGTACCTTGACTACCAGTGACATTGCCAGGGTGACAGGGTGGTCTGCCTCTCAAGGCGGGATTACTCAGTATCCAAGTTTGATCAATATCTTTTTCAATCCTTTTCGGGCAATCTTTGAGGAAATAATCGAGAGAACCACATCAGTAACAGGCTCCACTTCTAAAACGACACTCCTAAAATGAAATTTATTATAGTGTTTACAACTCGATTTGGAGTTATTGACACTTCCCACACTTGTTACAGATGGAGATGAAGATCTCAGGTTAGAACGTTGAGAGCCTCACTCTTTCCTAGAATATCCCATAAAAGTAGTAAAATGATTATGGTACATATTTGATTTCTTTGAAGTAGATGATTGTGATTTTCCCATATATATTTTACCAGAAATTTGAGCTTCTCTCTTTGCTTGTTTCTTTTCTTTACTTAATTCCTTGGCTTTGTGTGCTCGATCAGCCAGTACCACAAATTTCCTTAATTCAAGAATTCCAATCAATAGTTTGATATCTTCATTTAAACATTCTTCAAAACATTTACACATATCAGCCTTAGTCGGGACCCATTCTCTGGCATACTTGCTTAACCAAAGAAATTCTAGCTCATACTCAGATACAATCATATTTCCCTATTTAAGCTCTAAAAGTTCTTTCTTTTTCTGATCCAGATATCTCTGAATGATGTACTTCTTTCTAAATTCAGTCCGAAAGAATTCCCATGTAACATTTTCTCTCGGTACAACTGAAATTAAGGTATTCCACTAATGGTAGACCGTGTCTTTTAAAAAAGAAACTGCACATTTCAAACACTCAACGGGTGTACATGATAATTTATCTAAAACCCTGATGGTATTTTCCAACCAAAACTTAGCTCTCTCTAGTTCATCATCAGTAGTAGCCTTAAATTCCTCTGCCCCATACTTACGAATTTTATCCACTAGAGGCTTATCGATTCTAACATATTCAGCACCCTGTGGCATCTTTGGAACAGGTTGAGGAGAAGGTGGGGGAGGTTGTTGTACAGCATGATTTGTTCTCAAATATGTAGTAAACCAGTCGTTCATCATTTGAAAGAAGGCTTCTTTTGCCTCCTCACCTTGGCCCTTAGGTACGGCCTTCTACTACTACTAAATACAGCTCGTTGAATGGAAGCTTGAGCAGTGCTCTTAGCCTCCTTAGATTCAACTCTAGCTTGGTTAGATGACATTACTATATGAAAAACACATTTAAAAATGGTCAGGAGATATCACACTATCATAAATTATATAATGGCATGTATAGCTAAACTCATACTTGCTACGTTAGTCTGAGAATCAACTAAACCATAGCTCTGATACCAATAAATATAACACCCTTAACCCGTATCAGTCGCCGAAATAGGGTTACAGAGCAATACTGGAGTTTATAGAATAATTATAGATAATTCATGTCATTTATTATTCATATTTAAAACTAATCATATCATCCCAGGAATGGACCCTCGAGGCTCAATTTAAACATTTGAATCAAGTCGGGACTAAGTCGGCAGCTCAAAATTTTTTTTTGCAAAATTTCAAAAATTTTCTTATATACAAGGTTCACACGCCCGTGTGACCGTGTGGGTATTCGATGTGAGACATACGACTGTGTCCCAACCCGTCTCCTTACCTGTGTAACTCTTTGACTTGTGCCACACGGCTTGCCATATGCCCATGTGCTAGGCCGTGTAGTTAGTTTAATTTTTACAAATTAAGTGCAGGTTTCACACAGCCAAGACACACGCCCGTGTAGCACACACGGCTGAGACACACACCTGTTTGAGCATTCTGTTTCTCAATTTTAAGATGTAGGGGACACACGACCAAACCACATGCCCATGTGCTAGGCCGTGTGTCACACACGGTCAAGACACACACCAGTGTGGACAAAATAAAGCCATTTCCTAGCTTTATTTCTCGCCCAAAATTTAATCTTCAACCTACAACAACATTTGCATATATTTTCCAACCATTTCAAGTCATATAAATCATGCAAACATCATTATATGTATGAAATAGTATCACATATTCATATGATCAAACTTACCTTATTGTAATGATTTATATTTTACTCACATACATATAAGCTAAACATGGTATATAACTTTATAATAACATATTAAAACAATCCATTTTTAGCCATTTCAATGGCTAAGTTACAAAACTATTTACATGCCAACATAGGCCAAGTTAACCTATACATGTCATTATATCAAAATAAGATTACTTTTTATACCAAAACAAATTGGAGGATAGTGGGATGATTCTCCGATCGTTCTCCAACCTTAACGAGCTTTTGAACACTGAATACAGAGAAAATAAAACCTAGTAAGCATTTAATGCTGAGTAAGGTCGTATAATAGGAATTAAACTTACCATTAATATTCATTACAATAAGCATACAATAACATGCTATCCAACAAATTAGCAAATATCCTAATCACATACACTCAAATAAATAAGTTAGTCATATAGTTTACTTGTACGATAAATAAACATGGATTAGCTCATCATGCTACACTTTTTCAGGTATTTCAAAAGTATTTGAGACATAACTCCTTTAATCTTATAATTTCTCATGTCAGAAGTTTTGTTCGTTGAATTATTGAAATATTGATGGATACTTAGGTAGTACACATAAGATGTACAAAACTTTAAACTGTCAATTCATAATTAGGGGTACCCTTTAGGGCACTTAATCGGGGAGTACACTCTCGAGCTACATATCAAGATGCTCAGTTGAGCAATGTAACAGGACGCTTACCCAGGCTAAACAGGAAACTCATAAGAGTTTTATTTAGGGAGCTTATAGAGCTTAATAGATAACTCTGAAGAGTTAATATCAGGCGCACTGGATGAGGTAACAGGGAGTTCAAGCGAGTGATGTCAGGAAGCCCATAAGAACTTATATCAGGACGCTCAAGTAGAGCTACGTTTGTGTGACAGCCCTAAATTGACCCTAGTCGGAAAGCGGTTTCGGGACCGCTAAACCGAGTCACCAAAGTATTTGAATATGATATTTATTGTCTAAAATATGTGAATACGAATGTGTGAAAGTTTTAAGCTTCGATTTAGTCGATTGTATGTGAATTGAGTTAATAGGACTTATGTGTGACACTTTTGAAATGTGATAGGTTAATCTATAAGGACCTATTAATGCATGTTGTATAAATGATGGGTTTGCATGTCAAATTACCCAAGTTTTAGATAGTGGCCGGCCATGCAATGGGTTAAAACATATTATAAACATTTTGTGTTAATGTGTTGTGTTAAAAATAATAAAATAAAAGGTTAGTAATAAAGTAATGAAAAGGGAGGGGTGATGAAAACAAAGTTGTTTCGTCCATGCTCCTCCATTGCCGTGACTTGAGGAAGGAAGAAGAAGAGGATTGTCTTGCTTCATGTTCGGTTGGTTGATGTTTAGAAAGAGGTATGTTTGATGATTATTCCATAAAACTCATGCATACTTTTAGTTGTTAGTTTGAATTCTACCTAGCCCATGGTTTAAATTTTTGCTATTTGAGGGAGATAATACTCGGCCATGGAAGTTGCCTTCCTTAGTTGGTGTTTGATGTTGTGGTAATGAGGCTTGAAGATGATTAAGTTTGAGTGCTTAACAAAAAGGATTGGATGTGAGGGTGTGTGAGAATTAGAAAAGGATGGGTCTTAGCAACTTCATGAAGTATTCGGCCATGGTACTAGAATGTTGTAATTGTGTTTAAACTTAGAATTATGTAGTTGTATGGTTAGTATAGGTAGGGATGACCGAATATGAGAGCATGAATAGATGAAGAGTTTTGTAATTATAAAAAAATTGGTTAATTGATATGTGGTAAATGTTAAGTGTTAAGTGAAATAGGAATGATATCATGTTGGAATAGGTGTATTCGGTCTTTGATTAAGTATGTAGATGATAGTGATAGATTGATGTTGCACATTCGGCTATAGGTAAGCATATTGATGATCTATCTTGACTTAGATAATTGGCTAAAGGAGAATATTAGCTAATATGTTGAATTTGATTCATGATTTCATATATATGACTCTAATGTCTGATATATATATGGGCTAAGTACCTTGAATTTCTCTCGATGTTCAAGATGATTAAATCAATTTATTTGTTAAATTAAGCTCAAGAGCAAAGGGGAACTAAATCCGATAAAGGGAAGGAAAAAGTAATTGAATAGCTGTTGGAGTCGTTCGACAACATCCGAGGTAAGTTTTCGAGTAATGGAACTTCGTTTATGATTTGTTTAAGTCATGACATATAAGCATAACAAATAAACGGTGATATAATGATTCTATTTGAGTTATATATTGAGGTAATTAGTTCATACTTATGATGGGCAGCCGAATGCGTATAGAGATCATGTTATAAAGCAAATCGAAATCATGTTCTTTGTATGTGGCTATTGAGCCGAAAATGGTAATGGTTGATAAATGTCTTGTGTTTGAATTCTAGTATGAAAATGAAATATAGATGTGTTATGACTTATTGATATATGTGCATGATTATTCGGATGATATCCGGGCTAAGTCCCGAAGGCCTTTGTGCTAGTGACTATATCCGGGCTAAGTCCCGAAGGCATTTGTGCTAGTGACTATATTCGGGCCAAGACCCGAAGGCATTTGTGCGAGTTGCTATATCCGGCTAATTCCCGAAGGTACTTGGGTTTGGAAATGACTGATCTTGCTGTAATAATTTCAATTAACACGCTCATAAAATCCAAACGATAAGGTATGTTCCGTATATGCATCGGAAAGGTTGATTCCTTTCAAATAGTATTCGCTCAATTGATTAACGAGCTTCCGGCCTCTAGTTAGGTTTGACTCCCTGTGTATGAATATAATGGTTGAAGCGTGAAGTAAGTATGGTTTTGAGAACATGCATATATGAAATTATTCATTTAGTCATATGAACGCTATACTTTAGTCGTAAATAATTTCATTACTCAAAACTTACTAAGCATTAAATGCTTACTCCGTTTCTTCAATTCTCTGTTTTATAGATTTTGTTCGTCAGCTATCAGACTCGGGATTGTCAAAGTCGAAGTCGTCCACACTATCTAAGTCCTTTTGGTACTGTTTTAGTTGAACTTTGATAGAGGCATGTATAGGACTGACCTTGTTGTTAATTAAGTACCTTTTGGTAATGTATATATTCGGTTGGCCATGCGAAAATGGCTTATATATTTTGAGCATAGCGTTATAATCATTTTGTATATATATGGTTATTGAGAGGTGTGGAATTGCTTGGCTATGATTAGCCATTGGAATGGTTAATCACGATCATATTTGGTGCTATGAATGTCAAATGGCTAGTTGAATCATGGAAACTATGAAATAGGTGAGGTTTGCCTTAAAATAGATGCTGACAGCAGCAGTGATGTGAGTTTGAAAACTCACTAAAAATAGTAGGAATGTAATTAAATAATGAATAAATTATGTAATCGAATCTTGATGAGTCTATTTTCATATTGAAGAAGCAAAATGACCATATGAGCCGTATTTTATGGGATGTTTAAGTTTTCATGAAACAGGGCCAGAGCAATTACTGGATCCCCTATTCTGACTTTGGAAATTCACCATAAATTAACCATAGATTATTAGAAGTCATGCCTTATATGTACTGATTCCTTTTTGAGTATAGTATCATTAGAAACAAACAGCATATGTATTGGAGCCCTGTACAGGGAGATATCTAAGTCGTAATGCATGAAGGTCAGAGTAGTCGAACCCTGAAATAGGGGAGACTTTAACTAATAAACTGTACTAATTGGCACGGCAAAAAAATTCTAGAAAACAATTTGTAGATGGATATATGAGTCTAGTTTCAGGAAAAATTTACGGAATCAGTTTTCGAGTTTTGGAACTCGAGATATGATTTTTGAGGTGACTGTGACGCAGTTAGCCAGCTTGACTGGAAATTTTAAAATAATCTGTGTATATAAATGAATTAAGTCCGTTAACACCTCGTGTTCGACTTCGGCAACGGTCTCGGGTACGGGGCGTTACAATTTTATTGGTATCAGAGCTACGGTTTAGTCGATTCTAGGACTACCGTAATACGTTCGGGTCTAGCTATACATTCCATTGTGTGTCTATTTGATGGTGTGGTGATATCTGATAGTTAAAAATGTGTTTGTATATAGTAATGGATCCCGATCCCAACCGAGCGGTAGCTGATGATCTTGAGAGTGTAGCACCTGCTCCCGCACAAGGGAAAGCACCGGTGGACTCTCAACCTATTGCTAGTAATCAGAATGATGAAGCTAGACAGGCTTTTTATAGCGTGATGAATGATTGGTTCAACCAATACATTCGAACTAATACGGCTGTTCCACAACCCTCATTCCCGACTAATACAACCCCTGCACATGCGATACCTCCGGTAACTACTAGATAAGGTTAAATAAGCCCCCAGTTGAAAGAATCCGAAAACACGGGGCTACTGAATTTAAAGCTACAGACAACGACGATGCCGAGCAAGCTGAATTTTGGTTGGACAACACTATTCGGGTACTTAATGAACTATCTTGCACACCCGATGAATGCCTAAAGTGTACTATCTCCTTGCTACGTGATTCTGCCTACTATTGGTGGAATACGTTGATTTCTGTTGTGCCCAGAGAGCAAGTAACTTGGGAGTTTTTCCAAACCGAGTTTCGAAAAAAGTATATCAGCCAGAGATTCATTGATCAAAAACAGAAAGAATTTCTTGAACTTAAACAAGGTTCCATGTCGGTTACTGACTATGAACGAAAGTTTGTAAGGCTTAGCCGGTACGCGCGTAATGCATTTCTTCAGAAGCTGTGATGTGTAAATGTTTCGAAGATGGACTGAACGATGATATAAAGCTGTATGTTGGCATTTTAGAAATCAGAGAATTTGTGGTACTTGTTGAGCGAGCTTGCAAAGCCGAAGAGCTCAGTAAGGAGAAAAGAAAAGCTGATAAGGGAGCAAAGGAGTTTCGTAAGAGATCTTCGGGAAAGCCCTTTCAACAGTCATCGAAGAAATTTAGAGATGATTTAGGCCGATCTAGAGACACTTCGGGCTTTTCTAGACGAGATCGTGATCGACCCCCTGTGAGTACACGAGTCACTTCGGTCGCCAGTGTTGGAAATGATCGTCGAGACAGAACAGAGTGCCAGTATTATGGTAAATGGCATTCGGGGAGTTGTAGATTCCATGACCGCTCCTGTTACAAGTGTGGATCAGTTGACCACTTTATTAAAGATTGCCCGAGATTGTGATAGCCCTAAATTGACCCTAGTCGGGAAATGGTTTCGGGACCGCTAAACCGAGTCACCGAAGTATTTGAATGTGATAATTATTGTCTAGAATATGTGAATATGAATGTGTGAAAGTTTCAAGCTTCGATTTAGTCGATTGCATGTGAATTTAGTTAATAGGACTTATGTGTGACACTTTTGAAATGTGATAGGTTAATCTATAAGGACCTATTAAAGCATGTAGTGAAAATAATGGTTTAGCATGTCAAATACTCCTTTTTTATACATAGTGGCCGGCCATGATGGAGCATATATTAGAATATGTGGTAAATTTCCATGAAGTAGTCATTATTTTATGTAAAAGAAAAGAAATAATAAAAGAAAAAAAAAGAATGAAAATGTGATGAAAACAAAAGAAGAAATCGGTTCTTCTTGGCCGAATGAAGAGATGAAGAAATAAGGGGAACTTGCCAAAAGAAATTCGGCATTCTTCTTTAGCTAGTAAGAGGTAAGTTTTGAATTGTTGATTTAGTTTTATGATAGGTCAAGTTAGTAATTGGATGCACTCTTAGTAATGTTAAGAAAGTTGGAGCTTTTATGGTGGTTTGGGCATCATGCCGTGAATCTAAGTGTTAACATTGGAGGTCATTTTCATGTTGTATGGGATAAAAGGGGGATGATAGTATGGAATGAAGATTTTTGAATAAGTAGGTTAGTAGCACTTGGTACATTCGGTTACATTGAGTCTAATTAGAATGTTAATTTCTTTCTCTATGATTATTTTCCTTGTATGTTAAAGGGGTCCTTTGATGGGGCCGAATGAATTATGAAAGTCATAATAAAAAAAAATGTATGAAGTTAAGGTGCGAATTTTAGTTCGGGTGATAGGGATAATTTGGTTGAAATGTTGAGTATGGGAGTTGTCATTTTAGGTTAAGATCAAAAGAATGGTTAATAGGCATTAAAAGGTTAAATGTATGAAATTTGATGTATAATAACTTATAGGTAATTACATAAGTAAGGTTAAATTTAATTTGGTATATTCGGCCATATAGGTGTATATGTTTGTGATAATATTTTTTGTTAACTCTCGATAATCGATTGAAGGAGTAATATTGGCTTATAAGGTTGAGTTGATTCATGATGTTGTATATTAGAATTAAAAATACTTGAGACTAGGTTACCTTAATAGTGATAATACATTCGGCCTTGAAGCATTAATCGAATATTGGTTAAGGTTTTGATATTTTGAACAAGGATATTTGTGAAATGGAGTGAAAACCATTAAATTATACACATAAGTATCCAGCAAGAAAATTAAACTACTAAATGTGTTTATTCTAGATCAAGACATCAAAGGGGGAGAATCAAACAAAGGCAAAGCAAAGATAATCCAGTAGTCGATTGGGAATCATTTCATCCAATATAAGGTAAGTCCTTAAGCACTCCTGTGAGGTTGATTAGATTGTATATAAATAATATTAGTGAATCATAAAAGGGATTCCTTTCGTTAGGAGTTCTCTTGGAATAATTTTCCTATTTATTAATATGACCATATGTGCTATTTAAATTAAGTAAATTTCCTTAGCAAAATGAGTTAACATGTGGCACTATGTGTGCAGAATTAAGTAGCACTATGTGTGCCGATTTGGGTGTTGAAGTATAAGAGAAAATCCAATGCACTGGGTGTGCGGTGTGCTATGGCACTATGTGTGCGAGTGTGACGAGCACTATGTGTGCAAATTCGATTAATAATATAAAATGAGCGTGAAAGAACGAAGTGGTAGAACTAGTAACTAAAGTATCGAACTTGAGGCATGTACTGAGTAGGTACAAATTTATCTAGTGCATCAAAATTCCATGCTTTGAGGGATCGGGTCTAAATCAATTGGGTTGTTTTGGTGTTTGATTTGATTGTAGGAATTGGCATGAGATTGAATCGAAATTCTAAGAAATGATAGCGTAGCTCGGTATAGTTGGAGTAATTGATTTTTTTGCATTATTTGCTTCTCTTATGATCTCTTATAATTATACGGTATGTAATGCTTATGACTTACTGAGTTATATACTCATTGGTGTGTTTATTTGTCACTTATTTAGGTTCCTTTGATCCATTTTTGTGTGCTCGGGATCACCGTCGAAGTCATCGCACCAGCTTGCAACTTTTTGGTATCTTCTTCTTAGTTGGGTATGGCTAGTCATGATCATACTTAGTGATATGCATGCTAAATTACTCTAATAGAAAAAAAATTTACTCTAATAATAGAGGCAGACAGCAGTAGTGTTGTGAAATTGAAAAATCACTAAAAATAGTAGAAATTGAATTAAATAATGGATAAATTATGGAATCGAAGCTCGATGAGTCTATTTTTACATGGAAGAAGTAAAACAAGTATATGAGCTATACTGTATGAGATATTTAAAATCTTGTGAAACAGCTCCAGAACGATTTCTGGATCCCCTGTCCCGAATTTAGAAATTCACCATAAATTCTAAAAAGATAATTAGAAGTCATACTTTATATGTACAGATTCCATATTGAGTCTACTTTTATTAGGGCAAACGGTATAGTCATTGAATCTCTGTACAGAGAGATATCTGGTTCGTAATACACAGAGGTCAGAGTAGTCGAACCCTGAAACAGGGGAGAATTTAACTAATAAACTATACTAATTGGCCTGACCAAAAATTCTAGAAAATAATTTGTAGATGGACACATGAGTCTAGTTTCAGGAAAAATTTACGGAACTGGTTTTCGAGTTTTGTAACTCGAGATATGATTTTTAAGGTGGCAGTGACGCAGTTGGCCAGCTTGTCTGGAAATGGTAAAATGAACTGTATAAATAAATGAGTTAAGTTCGTTCACACTTCGTGTCCGACTCCGGAAACGGTCTCGGGTACGGGGTGTTACAATTAAATTGGTATCAGAGCTATGGTTTAGTCAGTTCTAGGACTACCATAGCGCGTATGAGTCTAGCTATACATGCCTTAATGTTAGTATTTGATAGTGTGATGACTTCTGACGGTCGAAATTTTTTTGTTTTGATTAGTAAATGGAACCCAATCTAGAGAGAACCTTAGCGGATGACGTTGAAAGTGTAGCAGCTGCTCCTGCGCAAGGGACACCGCCTGTTGAACCTCAATCATCCGCGAATAATCAAGATGATAGGGCAAAACAAGCCTTCTTTACCATGATGAATGAGTGGGTCGCACAATATGCCCGAACTAACTCGACTGCTCAACCATTCCCGAATTTAAATAATTCGCCTCAGGTGCCTATAATACCACCAGATACTGATCCTGTAAGGCCGAGTAAACCTCATGTGGATTTGATTAGGAAGTGCGGGGCCGAGGAATTTCGAGCCATAGCTACTGATGATGCTGAAAGGGCCGAGTTTTGGCTTGATAACACCATCCGGGTTTTTGATGAGCTATCTTGCACACCTGATGAGTGTTTAAAGTGTGCCATATCTTTGTTACGAGACTCAGCCTACTATTGGTGGAGAACCTTGATTACTATAGTCCCGAAGGAACGAGTTACTTGGGATTTCTTCCAGACGGAATTTCGAAAAAAGTATATTAGTCAACGGTTTATCGATCAAAAACGTAAAGATTTTTTGGAACTTAAGCAAGGCCGTATGACAGTATCTGAATACGAACGCGAATTTGTAAGACTCAGTCGATACGCTCGGGAGTGTGTAGCTGATGAAATTGCTATGTGTAAAAGATTTGAAGAAGGATTGAATGAAGATTTAAAGCTACTAGTGGGTATTTTGGAGATAAAAGAATTTGTAACACTAGTTGAACGAGCTTGTAAGGCAGAAGAACTTGGAAAGGAGAAAAAGAAGGCTGAATTTGAAACTAGAGACTTCCGTAAAAGATTGGCAGGAAAAACTTCGTTCTCGGTCGTAAAGAAGTTCAGGGAAGATACTAATAAATCGAAGACGACTGCAGGAATTTCTATTAGAGAGCGACCATCAACGAACTCTCGAGCTACTTCGGCTGCTAGTGTGGGTAATAATCGTCAAGAAAAACCTGAATGTCCACAATGTGGAAGACGACACGTAGGGGAATGTTGGGGTAAGTCTACTAACAGGGCCTGTTACAGATGCGGTTCGAAGGATCACTTCATTAGAGATTGCACGGAACTTGATGAGAAAAATAAGATGCAATGTGCAAGACATAGTGGAACAACGATTAGAGGTAGACCGCCGAGAATTTTAGGAGGTAGGGGTGGTGGCCAGAGAGGGACTTCTGATACGGCTGTTCGATCTGAGACTCGTGCTCCCGCTAGAGCATATGCCATCCGCGCACGAGAGGAGGCGTCCTCCCCTGATGTTATCACTGGTACTTTCACTCTCTTTGATACTAATGTAATTGCATTGATTGACCCTGGCTCTACTCATTCATATGTATGTGAGACTTTAGCATCCAGTAAGACTCTACCTGTTGAGTCTACTGAGTTCGTAATTCGAGTGTCAAACCCCTTGGGTCAATATGTACTTGTTGACAAAGTGTGTAGAAATGTCCTCTGATGATCCGATATTCCTATTTTCCGGCCGACTTGATGCTTTTACCGTTTGATGAATTTGATGCTATTCTCGGTTTGGATTGGTTGACCGTGCATGATGCGGTTGTGAATTGTAAATGCAAGACTATTGATTTGAGGTGTGCAAATAATGAAATAATCCGAGTTGAGTCTACTGTCTTGAATGGATTGCCAACAATAATATCCTCGATGTTAGCTCAAAAATATGTGAGAAAGGGGTGTGAAGCGTATCTTGCATACGTGCTTGATAATAAAGAGCCAGAAAAGAAACTTGAATCGGTACCGGTGGTTTGTGAATATCCGGATGTTTTTCCCGAAGAATTACCGGGTTTACCACCTGTTTGGTAGGTAGAGTTTGGTATTGAGCTTGTACCTGGGACTACCCCGATTTTGATAGCTCCGTATCGTATGGCACCAACCGAGTTAAAAGAGTTGAAAGCTCAGTTGCAAGAGTTGACGGATAGAGGTTTCGCTCGACCAAGTTTCTCACCTTGGGGTGCACCAGTATTATTTGTGAAAAAGAAGGACGGTACCATGAGGTTGTGCATCGACTATCGTCAGCTGAATAAGGTGACAATAAAGAATAAATATCCGTTACCGTGTATTGATGATTTGTTTGATCAACTAAAGGGAGCCTCGGTGTTTTCAAAGATAGATTTGAGATTGGGTTATTATCAGTTGTGAATTCGAGATTCGGATATACCCAAAACTGCTTTCAGAACGAGGTACGGTCACTACTAGTTCTTAGTAATGCCGTTTGGGCTCACTAATGCCCCTGCGGTATTTATGGATTTGATGAATCGAATTTTCAGACAGTACTTGGACCGGTTTGTAGTTGTGTTTATTGATGACATCTTGGTCTATTCAAGAGGTGAGACCGAACATGCTGAGCACCTGAGATTAGTGTTACAAATTTTACGAGATAAGCAGTTATATGCCAAGTTCAGTAAGTGTGAGTTCTGGTTAAGAGAGGTTAGCTTCTTGGGTCATGTGGTATCTGCATCGGGTATTCGAGTTGATCCGAGCAAAATTTCAGCCATACTTAACTAGAAGCCTCCGAGAAATATTACTGAGGTTCGGAGCTTTTTGGGACTAGCCGGCTACTACAGACGGTTTGTAAAGGGTTTCTCGATGATAGCCACACCACTGTCGAAGCTACTTCAAAAAGATGTTAAGTTCGAATGGACGGAAAAATGTCAGAAAAGTTTCGATCAACTGAAAACTTATTTGACTGAAGCTCCAATTCTAGTGCAGCCCGAATCAGGCAAAGAGTTTGTCATTTATAGTGATGCATCCCTACTTGGGTTGGGTTGGGTATTGATGCAAGAATGTCGAGTTGTGGCCTATGCGTCGAGACAACTAAAGCCACATGAGAAGAATTATCCAACCCATGATCTCGAACTAGCTGCCATTGTGTTCGCCTTGAAAATATGGCGACATTACTTATTTGGTGAGAAGTGTCATGTATATTCGGATCACAAAAGTCTCAAATATTTGATGACTCAAAAAGACTTGAATCTGCGACAAAGGCGTTGGCTTGAGTTGTTGAAAGATTATGAGCTTGTCATTGATTATCATCCGGGAAAGGCTAACGTGGTTGCGGACGCCTTAAGCCGAAAATCACTGTTTGCTTTACGAGTGATGAATGTACACTTGTCTGTTCTACCCGACAATGTGTTAGTAGCTGAATTAAAGGCCAAAGCATTATTGATTCATCAAATTCGTGAAGCTCAGAAAGTCGATGATGAATTGGTTGCAAAACGGGCTGAATGTGTTCCGAATATGGAATCAGAGTTTCAAATTGATGATGACGATTGTTTGAGGTTCAGGAGTCATTTATGTGTTCCAAGAAATTCAGAACTCATTTCGATGATTCTGAATGAAGCTTATTGTAGCCGAATGTCAATTCACCCGGGGAGTACGAAAATGTACAACGATCTGAGACGTCAGTTTTGGTGGCATGGTATGAAACGAGACATTTCTGATTTTGTATCGAAGTGTTTAATATGTCAACAAGTGAAAGCAGAACATCAAGTGCCTACAGGTTTACTTCAGCCGATCATGATACCTGAATGGAAATGGGATCGAGTCACGATGGATTTTGTAACTGGGTTGCCAGTATCGGCAAGTAAGAAAGATGCGATTTGGGTTGTTGTTGATAGACTGACTAAGTCGGCTCACTTTATCCCCGTACGAACGGATTTTTCATTGGATAAACTAGCTGAATTGTATGTTTCTCAGATTGTGAGATTACACGGGGTATCGATTTCTATTATGTCGGATAGAGATCCGAGACTCACCTCGTGATTTTGGAAGAAATTGCAAGAAGCTTTGGGTACCAAGCTGCATTTTACCACCGCTTTTCATCCACAAACCGATGGTCAATCCGAGCGGATAATTCAGATACTTGATGATATGTTGAGATGTTGCATCCTCGAGTTTAGTGGTTCATGGGAACAGTATTTACCTTTGATTGAATTCGCTTACAATAATAGTTTTCAATCAAGTATTAAGATGGCACCTTACGAGGCTTTGTACGGTCATAAATGCCGTACACCATTGTTTTGGACCGAGCTCGGTGAAAGTAAAATTTTCGGAGTTGATTTAATTAAAGATGCTAACAGAAAGCAAAAGTAATCTGTGAAATCTGAAGGCAGCCACAGATCGCCAGAAGTCGTATGCGGATTTGAAACGAAAA
Organism: Gossypium hirsutum; assembly: GCF_007990345.1. NCBI lineage: Eukaryota > Viridiplantae > Streptophyta > Magnoliopsida > Malvales > Malvaceae > Gossypium > Gossypium hirsutum. Next base: position 22,536,750 of record NC_053432.1, on the reverse strand, counting down.
GACATTGAGTATCAGGTGGGAGACAAAGTGTTTCTTAAAGTTTCACCTTGGAAAAAGATACTCAGATTTGGCCGTAAGGGCAAATTGAGTCCGAGATTCATTGGGCCGTACGAAATCTCCGAACGAGTTGGTCTAGTTGCGTATAGATTGATTTTTCCCCCTAAACTTGAAAAGATTCATGACGTCTTTCATGTTTCGATGCTTCGACGTTATAGATCTGATCCATCGCACCTAATTAATCCATCAGAGGTTGTAATTCAACCCGATATGAGTTATGAAGAAGAACCGATTCGTATCCTGGCTCGTGAAGTGAAAGAGTTACGAAACAAAAGGGTTCCTTTAGTAAAAGTGTTATGGCTCAAACACGGGATGGAAGAAGCTACTTGGGAGACCGAGAACTCTATGAAAGAACGATACCCAAACCTATTTAGCGGTAAGATTTTCGGGGACGAAAAATTTCTTAAGTGGGGGAGAGTTGTGAAGTCCTAAATTGACCCTAGTCGGGAAGTGGTTTCGGGACCGCTAAACCGAGTCACCGAAGTATTTGAATGTGATAATTATTGTCTAGAATATGTGAATATGAATGTGTGAAAGTTTTAAGCTTCGATTTAGTCGATTGCATGTGAATTTAGTTAATAGGACTTATGTGTGACACTTTTGAAATGTGATAGGTTAATCAATAAGGACCTATTAAAGCATGTAGTGAAAATAATGGTTTTGCATGTCAAATACTCCTTTTTTTATACATAGTGGCTGGCCATGATGGAGCATATATTAGAATATGTGGTAAATTTCCATGAAGTGGTCATTATTTTATGTAAAAGAAAGGAAATAATAAAAGAAAAAAAAGAACGAAAATGTGATGAAAACAAAAGAAGAAATCGGTTCTTCTTGGCCGAATGAAGAGATGAAGAAATAAGGGGAACTTGCCAAAAGAAATTCGGCATTCTTCTTTAGCTAGTAAGAGGTAAGTTTTGAATTGTTGATTTAGTTTTATGATAGGTTAAGTTAGTAATTGGATGCACTCTTAGTAATGTTAAGAAAGTTGGAGCTTTTATGGTGGTTTGGGCATCATGCCGTGAATCTAAGTGTTAACATTGAAGGTCATTTTCATGTTGTATGGGATAAAAGGGGGATGATAGTATGGAATGAAGATTTTTGAATAAGTAGGTTAGTAGCACTTGGTACATTCGGTTACATTGAGTCTAATTAGAATGTTAATTTTTTTTCTCTATGATTATTTTCCTTGTATGTTAAAGGGGTCCTTTGATGGGGCCGAATGAATTATGAAAGTCATAATAAAAAAAAATGTATGAAGTTAAGGTGCGAATTTTAGTTCGGGTGATAGGGATAATTCGGTTGAAATGTTGAGTATGGGAGTTGTCATTTTAGGTTAAGATCAAAAGAATGGTTAATAGGCATTAAAAGGTTAAATGTATGAAATTTGATGTATAATAACTTATAGGTAATTACATAAGTAAGGTTAAATTTAATTTGGTATATTCGGCCATATAGGTGTATATGTTTGTGATAATATTTTTTGTTAACTCTCGATAATCGATTGAAGGAGTAATATTGGCTTATAAGGTTGAGTTGATTCATGATGTTGTATATTAGAATTAAAAATACTTGAGACTAGGTTACCTTAATAGTGATAATACATTCGGCCTTGAAGCATTAATCGAATATTGGTTAAGGTTTTGATATTTTGAACAAGGATAGTTGTGAAATGGAGTGAAAACCATTAAATTATACACATAAGTATCCAGCAAGAAAATTAAACTACTAAATGTGTTTATTCTAGATCAAGACATCAAAGGGGGAGAATCAAACAAAGGCAAAGCAAAGATAATCGAGTAGTCGATTGGGAATCATTTCATCCAATATAAGGTAAGTCCTTAAGCACTCCTGTGAGGTTGATTAGCTTGTATATAAATAATATTAGTGAATCATAAAAGGGATTCCTTTCGTTAGGAGTTCTCTTGGAATAATTTTCCTATTTATTAATATGACCATATGTGCTATTTAAATTAAGTAAATTTCCTTAGCAAAATGAGTTAACATGTGGCACTATGTGTGCGGAATTAAGTAGCACTATGTGTGCCGATTTGGGTGTTGAAGTATAAGAGAAAATCCAATGCACTGGGTGTGCGGTGTGCTATGGCACTATGTGTGCGAGTGTGACGAGCACTATGTGTGCAAATTCGATTAATAATATAAAATGAGAGTGAAAGAACGAAGTGGTAGAACTAGTAACTAAAGTATCGAACTTGAGGCATGTACTGAGTAGGTACAAATTTATCTAGTGCATCAAAATTCCATGCTTTGAGGGATCGGGTCTAAATCAATTGGATTGTTTTGGTGTTTGATTTGATTGTAGGAATTGGCATGAGATTGAATCGAAATTCTAAGAAATGATAGCGTAGCTCGGTATAGTTGGAGTAACTGATTTTTTTCCATTATTTGCTTCTCTTATGATCTCTTATAATTATACGGTATGTAATGCTTATGACTTACTGAGTTATATACTCATTGGTGTGTTTATTTGTCACTTATTTAGGTTCCTTTGATCCATTTTTGTGTGCTCGGGATCACCTCGAAGTCATCGCACCAGCTTGCAACTTTTTGGTATCTTCTTCTTAGTTGGTCTAAGAGAACATTTCGGCATGTATAGGCTATTATGTTTTGTTTGAACTTTGGTATGTATCCTTTTAGCCATGCGAAAATGGCGTAAATGTTAAGTTGAATTGGGTCTTATGATACTTAGTTATAAGTAACGGTTAAAGTCTATTTAATTATTATGCCATTTGTCATGGCTAATCATTTCCGGTGTTACACTCATGATATGGTTATTGAGTAGTAAGGAAATTCTTGGTAATGATTAGCCTTGGGTATGGCTAGTCATGATCATACTTGGTGATATCCATGCTAAATTACTCTAATAGAAAAAAAAATTTACTCTAATAATAGAGGCAGACAGCAGTAGTGTTGTGAAATTGAAAAATCACTAAAAATAGTAGAAATGGAATTAAATAATGGATAAATTATGGAATCGAAGCTCGATGAGTCTATTTTTACATGGAAGAAGTAAAACAAGTATATGAGCTATACTGTATGAGATATCTAAAATCTTGTGAAACAGGACGAGAACAATTTCTGGATCCCCTGTCCTGAATTTAGAAATTCACCATAAATTCTACAAAGATAATTAGAAGTCATACGTTATATGTACAGATTCCATATTGAGTATAGTTTTATTAGGGACAAATGGCATAGTCATTAAATCTCTGTACAGAGAGATATCTGGTTCGTAATACATAGAGGTCAGAGTAGTCAAACCCTGAAACAGGGGAGACTTTAACTAATAAACTGTACTAATTGTCTTGACCAAAAATTCTAGGAAACAATTTGTAGATGGACACATGAGTCTAGTTTTAGGAAAAATTTATGGAACTGATTTTTGAGTTTTTTAACTCGAGATATGATTTTTAAGGTGGCAGTGACGCAGTTGGCCAGCTTGTCTGGAAATGGTAAAATGAACTGTATAAATAAATGAGTTAAGTTCGTTCACACTTCGTGTCCGACTCCGAAAATGGTCTCGGGTACGGGGTGTTACAGAGATTGTCTGAACAGAATGTAAATCAGAGTGGGAAACCGGGTGCTACTACTGCTCGAGGTAGACCATCTAAAAATACGGGAAATCCTAGTGGCAGTCAGAGAGGATCTAGAGACGCTACAACCAGATCTGAGGCTCGTGCTCCTGCTAGAGCTTATGCTATACGTGCATGAGAGGATGCTTCTTCGCCTGATGTTATTACCAGTACTTTCACTCTCTTTGATACTACTGTGATTGCTTTGATTGACCTTGGGTCTACTCATTCTTATGTATGTGCGACTTTAGCATCCAATAAGACTTTACCTGTTGAGTCTACTGAGTTCGTTATTAGAGTGTCGAATCCTTTGGGTCGTTATGTACTTGTTGACAAAGTGTGTAAGAAATGTCCCCTAGTAATCTGAGGTTCCTGTTTTCCGGTCGATTTGATACTTTTACCGTTTGATGAAGTTGATGTTATTCTCGGTTTGGATTGGTTGAGCGTACATGATGCAGTTGTGAATTGCAAAAGTAAGACTATTGATTTGAGGTGTGCAAATAATGAGATAATCCGAGTTGAGTCTACTGTTTCGAATGGATTGCCAACAATAATATCCTCGATGTTAGCTCAAAAATATGTGAGAAAGGGGTGTGAAGCGTACCTTGCATACGTACTCGATAATAAAGAGTCAGAATAGAGACTTGAATCGGTACCAGTGGTTTGTGAATATTCGGATGTTTTTCCCGAAGAATTACCGGGGTTACCACCTGTTCGGGAGGTAGAGTTTGGCATCGAACTTGTACCTGGGACTACACCGATTTCGATAGCTCCGTATCGTATGGCACCAACGGAATTGAAAGAATTGAAAACTCAGTTGCAAGAGTTGATGGATAGAGGTTTCGCTCGACCGAGTTTCTCGCCGTGGGGTGCACCAGTATTGTTTGTGAAAAAGAAGGACGGAACCATGAGGTTGTGCATTGACTATCGTCAGCTAAATAAAGCGACAATAAAGAATAAATATCTGTTACCGCGTATTGATGATTTGTTTGATCAACTAAAGGGAGCCTCAGTGTTTTCAAAGATAGATTTGAGATCGGGTTATTATCAGTTGTGAATTCGAGATTCGAATATACCCATAACTGCTTTCAGAACGAGATACGGTCACTACGAGTTTTTAGTGATGCCGTTTGGGCTCACTAATGCCCCGGCGGTATTTATGGATTTGATGAATCAGATCTTCAGACCGTATTTGGATCGGTTTGTAGTTGTGTTTATTGATGATATTTTGGTCTATTCGGAAAATGAAACCGAACATGCTGAGCACCTGAGATTAGTGTTGCAGATTCTACGGGATAAGCAGTTATATGCTAAGTTTAGTAAATGTAAGTTCTGGTTGAGAGAAGTTAGCTTTTTGGGGCATGTGGTATTTGCATTGGGTATTCGAGTTGATCCGAGAAAAATTTCAGCCATACTTAACTGGAAGCCTCCGAGAAATATTACTGAGGTTCGGAGCTTTTTGGGACTTGTCGGTTACTACAGACGGTTTGTAAAGGGTTTCTCGATGATAGCCACACCAATAACGAAACTACTTCAGAAAGATGTTAAGCTTGAATGGACAGAAAAATGTCAAAAAAGTTTTGATCAATTGAAAACTTATTTGACTGAAGCTCCAGTACTAGTGCAGCCCGAATCAGGCAAGGAGTTTGTTATTTACAGTGATGCATCCTCACTTAGGTTGGGTTGTGTATTGATGCAAGAAGGTCGAGTTGTAGCTTAAGCCACATGAGAAAAATTATCCAACCCATGATCTCGAACTGGCTGCCATTGTATTCGCCTTGAAAATATGGCGACATTACTTATTTGGTGAGAAGTGCCATGTATATTCGGATCACAAAAGTCTCAAATATTTGATGACTCAAAGAGACTTGAATCTGCGACAAAGGCGTTGGCTTGAGTTATTGAAAGATTATGAGCTTGTCATTGCCTATCACCCGGGAAAGGCTAATGTGGTTGCGGATGCTTTAAGTCGTAAATCACTGTTTGCTTTACGAGCGATGAATGTACACCTGTCCGTTCTATCCGACAATGTGTTAGTAGCTGAATTAAAGGCCAAACCATTGTTGATTCATCAAATTCGTGAAGCTCAGAAAGTCGATGATGAATTGGTTGCAAAACGGGCTGAATGTGTTTTGAATATGGAATCAGAGTTTCAAATTGACAATGACGATTGTTTGAGGTTCCGAAGCCATTTTGTGTTCCAAGAAATTTAGAACTTATTTCGATGATTCTGAACGAAGCTCATTGTAGCCGAATGTCAATTCACCCGGGGAGTACGAAAATGTACAACGATCTGAGACGTCAGTTTTGGTGGCATGGTATGAAACGAGACATTTCTGATTTTGTTTCGAAGTGTTTAATATGTCAACAAGTGAAAGCGGAACATCAAGTGCCTACAGGTTTACTTCAGCCGATCATGATACCTGAATGGAAATGGGATCGAGTCACGATGGATTTTGTATCTGGGTTGCCATTGTCGGAAAGTAAGAAAGATGCGATTTGGGTTGTTGTTGATATACTAACTAAGTCGGCTCACTTTATCCCCGTACGTACGGATTTTTCATTAGATAAACTAGCTGAATTGTATGTTTCTCAGATTGTAAGATTACACGGGGTACCTATTTCTATTGTGTCGGATAGAGATCCGAGATTCACCTCGCGATTTTGGAAGAAATTGCAAGAAGCTTTGGGTATCAAGTTGCATTTTAGCACCGCTTTTCATCCACAGACTGATGGTCAATCCGAGCGGATAATTCAGATACTCGAGGATATGTTGAGATGTTGCATCCTTGAGTTTAGTGGTTCATGGGAGCGGTATTTACCTTTGATTGAATTCGCTTACAACAATAGTTTTCAATCAAGTATTAAGATGGCACCTTACGAGGCTTTGTACGGTCGTAAATGCCGTACACCATTGTTTTGGACCGAGCTCGGTGAAAGTAAAATTTTCAGAGTTGATTTGATTAAAGATGCTGAGCAGAAAGTAAAAATAATTCGTGAAAGTCTGAAGGCAGCATCAGATCGTCAGAAGTCGTACACGGATTTAAAACGAAGAGATATTGAGTATCAGGTGGGAGACAAAGTATTTCTTAAAGTTTCACCTTAGAAAAAGATACTCAGATTTGGCCGTAAGGGCAAACTGAGTCCGAGGTTCATAGGGCCGTATGAAATATCCGAACGAGTTGGTCCAGTGGCATATAGATTGATTTTACCCCCTGATCTCGAGAAGATTCACAACGTTTTTCATGTTTCGATGCTTCGACGTTACAGATCTGATCCTTCGCACATAATAAATCCCTCCGAGGTTGAAATTCAAGCCGATATGAGTTATGAAGAAGAACCGATTCGTATCCTAGCCCGTGAAGTGAAAGAGTTGCGAAACAAAAGGGTTCCGTTAGTAAAGGTGTTATGGCTCAAACACGGGATAGAAGAAGCTACTTGGGAAACCGAGAACTCTATGAAAGAACAATACCCAAACCTATTTACCGGTAAGATTTTCGGGGACGAAAATTTCTTAAGTGGGGGAGAGTTGTGACAGCCCTAAATTGACCCTAGTCGGAAAGCGTTTTTGGGACCGCTAAATCGAGTCACCAAAGTATTTGAATATGATATTTATTGTCTAAAATATGTGAATATGAATGTGTGAAAGTTTTAAGCTTCGATTTAGTCGATTGCATGTGAATTTAGTTAATAGGACTTATGTGTGACACTTTTGAAATGTGATAGGTTAATCTATAGGGACCTATTAATGCATGTTGTATAAATGATGGGTTTGCATGTCAAATTACCCAAGTTTTAGATAGTGGCCGGCCATGCAAGGGGTTAAAACATATTATAAACATTTTGTGTTAATGTGTTGTGTTAAAAATAATAAAATAAAAGGTTAGTAATAAAGTAATGAAAAGGGAGGGGTGATGAAAACAAAGTTGTTTCATCCATGCTCCTCCATTGCCATGATTTGAGGAAGGAAGAAGAAGAGAATTGTCTTGCTTCATGTTCGGTTGGTTGATGTTTAGGAAGAGGTATGTTTGATGATTATTCCATAAAACTCATGCATACTTTTAGTTGTTAGTTTGAATTCTACCTAGCCCATGGTTTAAATTTTTGCTATTTGAGGGAGATGATACTCGGCCATGGAAGTTGCCTTCCTTAGTTAGTGTTTGATGTTGTGGTAATGAGGCTTGAAGATGATTGAGTTTGAGTGCTTAACAAAAAGGATTGGATGTGAGGGTGTGTGAGAATTAGAAAAGAATGGGTCTTAGCAACTTCATGAAGTATTCGGCCATGGTACTAGAATGTTGTAATTGTGTTTAAACTTAGAATTATGTAGTTGTATGGTTAGTATAGGTAGGGATGACCGAATATGAGAGCATGAATAGATGAAGAGTTTTGTAATTATAAAAAAATTGGTTAATTGATATGTGGTAAATGTTAAGGGTTAAATGAAATAGAAATGATATCGTGTTGGAATAGGTGTATTCGGTCTTTGATTAAGTATGTAGATGATAGTGATAGATTGATGTTGCACATTCGGCTATAGGTAAGCATATTGATGATCTATCTTGACTTAGATAATCGGCTAAAGGAGAATATTAGCTAATATGTTGAATTTGATTCATGATTTCATATATATGACTCTAATGTCTGATATATATATGGGCTAAGTACCTTGAATTTCTCTCGATGTTCAAGATGATTAAATCAATTTATTTGTTAAATTAAGCTCAAGAGCAAAGGGGAACTAAATCCGATAAAGGGAAGGAAAAAGTAATTGAATAGCCGTTGGAGTCGTTCGACAACATCCGAGGTAAGTATTCGAGTAATGGAACTTAGTTTATGATTTGTTTAAGTCATGAAATATAAGCATAACAAATAAACGGTGATATAATGATTCTATTTGAGTTATATATTGAGGTAATTAGTTCATACTTATGACGAGCAGCCGAATGCGTATAGAGATCATGTTATAAAGCAAATCGAAATCATGTTCTTTGTATGTGGCTATTGAGCCGAAAATGGTAATGGTTGATAAATGTCTTGTGTTTGAATTCTAGTATGAAAATGAAATATAGATGTGTTATGACTTATTGATATATGTGCATGATTATTCGGATGATATCCGAGCTAAGTCCCGAAGGCCTTTGTGCTAGTGACTATATCCGGGCTAAGTCCCGAAGGCATTTATGCTAGTGACTCTATCCGGGCTAAGTCCCGAAGGCATTTGTGCTAGTGACTATATTCGGGCCAAGACCCGAAGGCATTTGTGCGAGTTGCTATATCCGGCTAATTCCCGAAGGTACTTGGGTTTGGAAATGACTGATCTGCTGTAATAATTTCAATTAACACGCTCATAAAATCCAAACGAAAAGGTATGTTCCGTATATGCATCGGAAAGGTTGATTCCTTTCAAATAGTATTCGCTCAATTGATTAACGAGCTTCCGGCCTCTAGTTAGGTTTGATTCCCTGTGTATGAATATAATGGTTGAAGCGTGAAGTAAGTATGATTTTGAGAACATGCATATATGAAATTATTCATTTAGTCATATGAAAGCTATACTTTAGTCGTAAATAATTTCATTACTCAAAACTTACTAAGCATTAAATGCTTACTCCGTTTCTTTAATTCTCTGTTTTATAGATTTTGTTCGTCAGCTATCGGACTCGGGATTGTCAAAGTCGAAGTCGTCCACACTATCTAAGCCCTTTTGGTACTCTTTTAGTTGAACTTTGATAGAGGCATGTATAGGACTGACCTTGTTGTTAATTAAGTACCTTTTGGTAATGTATATATTCGGTTGGCCATGCGAAAATGGCTTATATATTTTGAGCATAGCGTTATAATCATTTTGTATATATATGGTTATTGAGAGGTGTGTAATTGCTTGGCAATGATTAGCCATTGGAATGGTTAATCACGGTCATATTTGGTGCTATGAATGTCAAATGCCTAGTTGAATCATGGAAACTATGAAATAGGTGAGATTTGCCTTAAAATAGATGCTGACAGCAGCTATGATGTGAGTTTGAAAAATCACTAAAAATAGTAGGAATGTAATTAAATAATGAATAAATTATGTAATCAAATATTGATGAGTCTATTTTCATATGGAAGAAGCGAAACAACCATATGCACCGTATTTTATGAGATGTTTAAGTTTTTGTGAAACAGGGCCAGAGCAATTACTGGATCCCCTGTTCTGACTTTGGAAATTCACCATAAATTAACCAGAGATAATTAGAAGTCATGCCTTATATGTATAGATTCCATTTTGAGTCTAGTTTCATTAGAAACAAACGGCATATGTATTGGAGCCCTGTACAGGGAGATATCTAAGTCGTAATGCATGAAGGTCAGAGTAGTTGAACCCTGAAACAGGAGAGACTTTAACTAATAAACTGTACTAATTGGAATGACAAAAAAATTCTAGAAAAAAATTTGTAGATGGATATATGAATCTAGTTTCAGGAAAAATTTACAGAATCAGTTTTCAAATTTTGGAACTCGAGATATGATTTTTGAGGTGACTATGACGCAGTTAGCTAGCTTGACTGGAAATTTTAAAATAATCTGTGTATATAAATGAATTAAGTCCGTTAACACCTCGTGTTCGACTCCGGCAACGGTCTCGGGTACGGGGCGTTACAGTTTGTGTCCGTATTATATGCTGGATCACAACCGATAGAATCATGTAACAGGACGCTCACACAGAGCCGTGGTAGTGCGCAACACATGCATGATCACTATCGATTAGGATGCTCGCAATAACTATTTAACAAGATGCTCGAAAGGGCTTTAACAGGATTGCTCGGCTGAGCTATATTCTGTCTGCAACATATGCAGGACCACATGTAATATGAGAAATCACGTATATCAATCGAATTTCATTAATCAAACGAAACTTAATATTTTCCAGATATGTTTGAACATATGATTATTTCATTTAGTTTTAACATTTATATAGTTCATACAATCACATACCACATTCAATTCAAGCATATAAATAAACACAATTCGGTTACACGAACTTCCCTTGACACTTGTTTGTGTATGAAAATCTACTAATCCAAAACTTTTTCTTTTCTTTGATCTAGCTTCAATTTGAGTTGTCTGAATCTATATAAATGAATTTAATCATCAGTTGATCACACTTCATATTCAATTGGATTCAATTTACACTCTAGGTAAAATTACCATTTTACCCCTAAACTTTTCATAAATTCAAATTTCGTCGCTAGGCTCAGAAAATGAAATTCATGCAATTTAATCCTTATTCCAAGCCTAACCAAAACTTTCATATAACATTTACAGCGCTTGTATTTGATAAAATTTAGAATTTTTTCTTGGGTTTTACCACTTTTCAATTTAGTCCCTAAATCATGATTTCATAAAAATTCTCTTTGTAAAAGTTGTTTATCTATGGACAACCTTTCATTTTCTAGCATAAATTTCAAATTTTTAGCATATTCATTCATGGAAAACTTTGTTACATTGATAACTTTTCAAATTAATCCCCAAAATAGATAGATTAAACTATCCCAATCTCAAAAATATAAAAATTACTAAAAATGAGACAAGAAAACATACCTAATTAAGCTTGATTAGTTGCCTTTCTCTCTCCTAGGGTTTCCATACAAATTTTAGGGATGAAGATGATATAAAATGATAATATTTCTATTTAATTTTTTATCATCCATTAATTTTTCCACTTTCCAATTTAGTCATTTCCTTTTTCTAATTTTCCATGGATGATTCATCAAAAATATCTACTAACTTTTCTTTAATGGTCTAATTACCATATAAGGACCTCAAGTTTTGAACATAGCTATTTGATACTAATAGCTACTAGAACTCAACTTTTTCATTTTATGCAATTTGGTCCTTTTCATAATTAAACACATAGTCAGTAAAATTTTCTTATCAGAATTTTCAAATAACATTCCTATCAATATACGGACCATGAAATAATATTAAAATATTTTTTCTTTCTGTCTCAAATTTGTGGTCCCGAAATCACTATTCTGATTTCACTAACATTGGGCTGTTATACTAAAGGACTATAGACATATATCGCTTTAGGAAGGTTGTAACACTACTAACCCGTATCCATCGCCAAAATAGAGTTATGGAGTATTACCAAAAAAATTAAACAGTTCATAAATCATGTCATATCCATCCAAATACATGCAAATTGTCCCTTAAACACTTTGGAAATGAATTGGGACTAAATTAAAAACATATAGAATTTTTAGGAAAAAGTTAGAATTTTCCAAACTGCATAGAATTTTCCAAACTACTGGGGTCACATGTCCGTATGACTAGGCCGTGTGACTCACATGGCTGAGACACACGCTCTTGTCTCAGGCCGGGTGAACATTAGAAATAGGGACACACGGTCGTGTCCCAACACGTGTTTGTGCCCGTGTAACTCTCTGACTTGGGTCACATGGCCAAGCCACACGCCTGTGTGCCAGGCCGTGTAACTCTCAAAATGGCCTTAGACGTCCGTGTGCTAGGCTGTGAGATAAGCCGTATAACAGCCTGGCTTGCAGCCCTTTGAAACCTACAAGGAACACACGACCATGTCGCATGGCCGTGTTTCACACCCCTGTGCTTTAGGCTGTGTGGACAAGAATTAGGCCATTTTCAAGCCATTTCCTTCACCCAAATTATGCACTCACATACCATCAATTTGCACCTATTTCAAACATTCAAAGTGCACCTAAAATATGCATAATCAAGCTATAACAAAGTGTTTCCAATTCATACATCCAATATGCCTCAAGACACCTCAATCACAAGTTATCAAATTAACTTAAAACATACATATATTTAGCCATTTATCAACTCAATATTTACTACTTAATTCCATACCAAACCATTCCACCTTGGCCACATTCAAACATACCAAAAGGGAAATTTATAACATGTATACAATTGACCATTCTAACACATGCCATTTAAGCACCAAAATGCCAAAATGTTAACAATCATAGATCCATATATTCATGCCAACATAATAACCAACCAACCACCCAAATGCCATATTTACAAGCCAAACATCTTGGCGATTTCATTCAAAACAAAACACCTATACATGCCATTATAACCAAGACTTAAAACATCAAAATCTATCGATATAGCTGATGGATAGTGTGATAGCTCTCCGACGAACTTCCAACCCAAACGAGCTTTCGATTAACTACAAAACATAGAAAAATGAACACAATGTAAGCATATAATGCTTAGTAAGTTCGTAATTCATAAACGATGCTTACCAATACAATTCATAAGCTTAAAATAAATATGAATCCTTCCAATACAAGCTTTGCACAAGCCTAAGTGATCGCATTATTTCATGATAGGTTTTAAAAATTTATAATTAATCGTTCTTGAAACTAACTATTATCGCGATGTAGGCAAGTGTACCTATCGAACAGTAGTATAGCTTTAGCAAGACCGGATTGTCGAACCCAAAGTAACAAAAGTACTAGTAATGACTGTCTTTTTATTATCTACCCTAAGAATAAAGAGGTTTTTGTTTTAATTAACTAATTATCTAAACTAAGAAAGCACAGAGAATGGAATTGGAGAATTTCTTTTGGAAAAATCGATTGAACGAAGACAATACCTAAGGAAAAATCCACCTAGACTGTACTTGTTATTCTGGCTCCGAATCAGACGATTTATTCATTTAACTTGTTCCGTAGAGATCCCTAAGTTATGTTATTATCCCTATTCAAGACTAATAAAATCTAATCCCTAGATTGAATAACCAAGAATTTTCTCTAATTAACACTCTATGGTTGCATTAACTCGATCTATGGATCCCCTTAGTAGGTTTCACCTTAATCCGGCAAAATCTTGTCACCCTATGTCTAGGCGCGCAATCAACTCCGCTTAATTATGATAAATGAACTCTTAGACAAGGTCTATTCCTCCTCTGAATAAGAGCTTATCTTGAATCAGTATACTGGGCTATCAAAACAAGAATTAAGAACACATAATTAAGAACAAGTTAAATATTTATCATACAATTCAGAAAATAATAACAAGATTCGTCTTAGGTTTCATTCCCCTTAGGTATTTAGGGGATTTAGTTCATAACTAAATAAGAAAACATCTTAGAATAATAAAGAACACAAAACATAAAGAAAACCAAAAAGTCCTGAAGTGGAATTGAGGAGAGATCTTCAGTCTTAATGATGAATTCGGCTTCTGATATGAATCAATCGGCTTTCTTGGAGTAATTCCTTACTCCATATTCCGTGTGTCCCCCTTTTCTCCTCTTCTAGGGTGTATTTATAGGCTTTGGAATGCCTATGAGCCCTCAAAATTAGCCTTTTTTGAATTGGACTCAACTTGGGCTCGGCAGGGACACGCTCGTGTGACACGCCCGTGTACGATTACTTCAGGCCGTGCTCGAGCCTGTTAGAATGGCACGGGCATGTAGGATACCCGTGTGAGGAAGTGTAACACCCCGTACCCGAGACCGTTGCCGGAGTTAAACACGAGGTGCTAACCGACTTAATTCATTTACTTTTACAGTCCATTTTAAAAATTTGCAGGCAGTTGGCTAACTGTGTCACTGTCACCTTAAAAATCATATCTTGAGTTCTAAAACTCGAAAATCATTTTCGTAATTTTTCCCTAAAACTATACTCATATTTCCATATACATATTTTTTTCTAGAATTTTTGGTTGGGCCAATTAGTACATTTTATTAGTTAAATTCTCCCCTGTTACAGGGTGCGACTACACTGACCTTCATGCATTACGATTTGGATATCTCCCTGTACAGGGCTTCAATACTGATGCCGTTTGTTTCTATAGAAACTAGACTCAAAAAGGAATCTATGCATATATGGCATGACTTCTAATTATCTCTGGTTAATTTATAATGAATTTCCAAAGTTGGAACATGGAATCCAGAAACCGTTCAGGCCCTGTCTCACGAAAACCTGAATATCTCATAACATACTGTTCATATGATCATTTCATTACTTTCCTATGAAAATAGATTCATCAAGGTTCATTTACATAATTTATGCACTATTTAATTCCATTCCTACTATTTTTAGTGATTTTCCAAATCTACATCACTACTGCTATCAGCATCTGCCTTTAAGGTAGACTTTACCTATTTCATAGTTTCCATGATTCAACTGGCCCTTTTAGCATAAATAGCACAAATTATGATAGTGATTAACCATTCCCATGGCCAATCCTTGTTAAGCATATCCACACCTCTCAATAACCATATCCATACCAAATGATTATAACATTATGCTCACACATATATAAGCTATTTTTGCATGGCTATCCAAAATTATACAAATCCAAAGGGTCCATGACCCACAACAAAAAGGGTAGTCCTATACATGCCATTTCAAAGTTCAACCAAAAGTATACCCAAAGGAGCTTTGATAGTGTGGGCGACTTCGACTTCAAAATCCCGAGTCCGATAGCTGAAGAACCAAAATCTATAAAACAGAGAATCAAAGAAACGGAGTAAGCATTAAATGCTTAGTAAGTTTTGAGCAAAGAATTTAGACACAACCAAAGTATAGCATTCATGTAGCTAAACAGATAATTTCATATGCACAAATTTTCAATATCATACTTACTTCACATTTCCAACCCTTATATTCATACACAAAGATCAACTTAGCCAAAGGCCGGTAGCTCATTTATCAACTGAGCGAATACTTATTTGTAAGGGCTCAACTAATTCAAAGCACATACGAAACATACCTCAATGTTGGGATGTTACAAGCGTATTAACTGAAATTTTTACAGCAAGATCGTTCATTCCCGAATCACGTACCTTCGGAATTTAACCGGATATAGCTACTCGTTCAAATGCCTTCGGGACATAGCCCGGTTATAGTAACTCGCACAAATGCCTTCGGGACTTAACCCGGATTTAGTAACTCGCACCAATGCCTTCGGGCTTAGCCCGGAATTAGTAACTCGCACAAATGCCTGCGGATCTTAGTCCGGATATGGTCACTTAGCACAAAGCCTTCAGGACTTAGCCCGGACATCATTCAAATAACCATGCACATTTAACATTAAATCATGACACATTCGTATTTCATTTTCATTAGCAAAACTCAAACACAAGACACTTATCACTCTTGCAATTTCAGCTCAATAGCCACACACAAAGAGCATGATTTTGATTTGCTTAAAACATGATCTAATCAAATCATAATTTAAGCTCTATTACTCAAGAACTTACCTCGGATGTTGTCGAACGATTTCGATGGCTATTCGACCACTTTTTCCTTCCCTTTATCGGATTTAGTTCCCCTTTGCTCTTGAGCTTAATTTAACAAATAAATTGATTTAATCATTTGAGCATCAAAAAGAGGAACTCAAGGTACTTAGCCCAAATATAATTCATTAGACATCAAAGTCACATATGTACGGAATCATGAATCAAACTCAACACATTAGTTAGTATTCTCCTTAGCCGAATTTTCTAAGTCAAGATAAATCCTTCAATATGCTTACCTATGGCCGAACAAACACATCAACCTATGTACTCATTCATGTGGCCGAATATGCATGTTTATGTTGAGGCCAATTATATACTTAATACCACACACAAATGGCATACATTTTACTAACTAATGCATTACATATTATAACTCAATACGCATCCATCATTTACTCCATAACCGAAACACCATCATATGAAAATATATACCTTGAGATATTATATATGTCATGCCAATACACCATGTGCAAACATATATATATATGTGTAAGAGCCGAATCACAAGGTTGATTATAACCAAGCATAAACATAAATCCAAAACACAAATCTTACCTACCATGCAATAAGCATAAATCATACTTACAGATATACCATGGCCGAATACATCACAACACCTTACCATTTCAATTTTGATCATGGTTAAACAAAGAACTTAATGTCTCACTCAAAAATGCTAAAAAGAAAATCCAAGAGTTAATCAATCCACCATCACATATATCATTAACAAGCTTCACATTTAGCATGCAATGACATTAACACAAAATCCACCTTGGCCGAATATCATCCCCATGACATAGCAAAGATTTGAACCATGGCTAATTAGAACTCAAGCTAGCAACTAAAAACATGCATGAATCTCATGGCACAACCTCAAACATACCTTAATCTAGATACAAGTATGGCCAAACCTCCTCCTAATCCTCTTCCAAACCAAACATGAAGCAAGAACTCCTTCCTTCTTCCTTAGAATTTTCGGCCAAAAGAAATGAAAAAGGATGAACAAATTTTTTTTTCTTCAACTCACGGCAATGGGGGGAGAACACTCACACACATTCTTTCTTTTTCTCCATTTCTTTATTACCCATACTCCTTATTTTATTTTTCCTAACATACCTCACTAACATAACATGTTTGTGACATGTTTCCACTCATAGCATGGCCGGCCACTACTAATTAGGGGGGAAATTTGACATGCAAGTCCTCCCTTTTTATTACATGCACTATTAGATCCTTATAGATTAGCCTATCACATTTCAAAAGTGTCACACAAGTCCTACTAACTGAATTCACATGCAATCGACTAAATCGAAGCTTGAAATTTTCACACATTCATAATTACATATTCTAGACAATAAATATCACATTCAAACATTTCGGTGACTCGGTTTAGCGGTCCCGAAACCACTTCCCGACTAGGGTCAATTTTGGGCTGTCACAGGAAGTCTAGGCTGTGTTGAGTTCGTACTTTGGCCCATTTTCTCAATTTTTGGCCCATTTCTCATTTCTTTCGCTCTTCGATGCTCTCCTAAGTATAAAACATGAAATTAAAGCATTAAGAGCATCGAATTCAACAATTCTAATGGGAAATCATCCATAAAATGCTTTAAACAAGGGGTAAAAATATGTATAAATTACGGTTTATCAAATACCCCCACACTTAAGCATTTTCTTGTCCTCAAGCAAAGTTCTCAACTCATAATCAAAATAAATTCTTCTCAACTTATAATTTCTATTGACTCAAATTAATCCATAAGTAATCATACATTGAGAATTTCAACTAAAAGAACATAAAAGTTTCAAACATTTTGAGTTGAGTATTTAATCATGCAAACATAGGTGTCTCTCCTCATCTAAGTAATTGCCTTTGATTCAGAATATCACAGAGTTTCACATCCCCACTGAATATTCACTCAAATCACTCGAGGTGTTTAAGGACAATAAATGAAGCACTCAATAGTCAATAATGAAAAGTCATTACCATAGGCTTGCATGGAAATCAAATCTCCACCACTATAATTTAAGAAGATACATTAATCAAAAGGTCTTTAGAGGGTTGTAGTGAGGCTTGGTTAGGGGGTGTGGTCACAAACTGAAAGAAAGGGTTAGAATCGAGATTGAATTGACAAATTGCCTAACTAGAAAAAGAGTTAATCTTCACTTGCGCACAACAGAGCTTCTTTTCAGAATATGAAATTACAGATAAGTAAACATAGTTTTTTTTTCTTTTTAAGAACAAGTTAAATATTTACAGACTAACTTATTACAAACAAGACATAGCTAAGCAATTTCTTCAACTCAAAACTCGACAAAAATAGGAATCAAATTAATTTAGTGGATTTCAACAATAATGGGTTAAGGGTTAATATTGAGTTAATACAAGGAATGGCTTGTTAGGCTTAAGGGGGTTTAGTAGGGTTAATCGTGGAGGTAGGCTTTTCATGGCATGAGTGGGTTAATCCTCAATGTCTTAATCATTTTGACATATCAAATCAAATGATGTGGTCTCGACATGCATAATCAAGCAAGTTCTAGAATAACAGTTCAATACTGACGCACTCAAAACAATAATAAAAGTGAGCATGAAAGAATTAATAGATACTTAAAAGGCTCAAAAATCTCACAAAAAAATATGGCTTTTTGATGTTTAGACTCATGAATTCCAATTCAAAGTAATACCTAGACTTGGGGAAACAACCTATAATTTTAAATTCTTAAAAATCAACTTATCATGCTTGATTCTCTAATGCCTTAAAGTTTAAACAATCAATGCATAAATCCCTATGTTTTAATTCAAGATATATCAATCAAAATCATAAATCAATTAAAATTTATCCTAAATATGATATGAGAGCTTTTCAAGAGAACAAGGTAATCATTCAGGGATTTTTCTAATAATGACATGAATGCCCCCCCACACTTAAGATGTACATTGCCCTCAATGTACAAAGATAGGTATTATAGAATATAAAAATAAGATAGGGAGAGAAGTGAAACTTCCTGTATGATGAATTCCTCGAACTAGAGTTTTGGAGAGTAATCGGTTCAAGAGTGGAGGAGGATACTCTGGTGGTCGTAGAGGTTCATTTGTCCATAAGTCTTGTGCCAAAAGAATATTATATCTAGTGGTAGCTATGGTCGTGGTCGATCAGGATATGGTAGTCGTGGAGAACCTTTCTCGGTGGAGTTTTAGTTCCTGTGTGACGATGAGCTTAAAGCTCTATATAACTATGATAAAATCGGGAACTTTTTAGGGGATATTAGGAAGAATAATTACTAAAAAAGAAATAACCAAAATTCATAATTAAAAAATAAAATTTCTAAAATCTAATAAAAATAAAAAGTAGTTTCAATAAAAATTAAAAACATAAAATAATAAATAAATATTTTTAAACATCTTCATCGCTGGATGGTTCACGAGGTGGAACTGGCGATGAGATGTGGATGTACTGACAAATCTTCTGTAGAGTAGCATCAATGTTGTCAAATCATTGAAAACACTGCTGCTCGAATCGGTTCAGGAGCTCAGAGATGTCAGCATATGAATCCGCCACATGAACTGGACGAGAGGGTGGTGGTGGCTAGGTCGGTGGGTCCTCGTGCTATGGGGGGACATCATCAGGAATGTCTTCGTAGGCCTCCTCTTTGGTAGATTGGGTGAGACGATACTGGGGAGGGTAGGTTCCTCGGCGCCTCTCGATCATCCTCATGCTAAGCATGCTCGAATGTCTTGTGGAGACATTTGGCCGATGAGGGTGAGGGATGATTCTTGGGCTGGGGTGTTGGGGAGCCAAAAGTGTCACGCCAGTCGAGTCATGTAGGGGCCAATGGAGACGACCCCCTTTCGATGCCACTCCGTTTGGTGCTGAATCGCAAGGGCGATGAAATAGGTAAGGTCAATGTCGTGCCCTTGCGACATACACCATAAGAAGTAGGCATCGTGAGTGTTGATGACGCCCGTGCTCTCGCACCTCCCTGTAATCGTGTGAGCCAAAATGGCGTGTAGGTGCCTCAGGGATGGTGGGAGAGCTGATGCCTTGGAGCGGCTAGGATTGTAGGAGGGTGCGCTAGGGGCCAAAGTGTGCCAACACTTCGAGGAGAAAAATGTATGTGGTGAGTGAGAGCATGTAGTTCATTTTCCTCCTTGAACTCCTCCGTATATAAGCCTAGTGCAGCACCAAACTCTAGGATGCTTAGCTGGTGGACTAACCCACCTAGGTGAAACTGGACCGTACCGGGATCATCGTAATTTGTCATAATGGTCTGAAGATGGAACGTTGACCATAGTTCCATCGTGAGCTTAAGATACGTAGGCTCGATAATTCCAAAGAATAGCTCCCAAGGGTCGATGGTTAGGAGGGCCCGAATTGCATCAGCCATCTGAACTTGTTCTACGGTAGCCCAGTCGATGTAGCGGCCCGCAATTAAATGTTGGGCTCAAAGTATTTGGAAAAGCTCTTCTTGGGGCCCTCGGGGGAACTGCAGGAGAGGGTGACGAATTTCTGTGGTTGGACCTGCGGAAGATGGGGCTCCCTTCCTCTTCTTCGAGGCAGGGAATATAATTTTGAAATAAAAAGCAGAATTTTAGCCACAACCAAACATAACTAATATAATAATTTCGTGACCTTATCATTGTATGAGAATGGGCGTAGTAATGGCATCTGTAGGAACAAAGAGTGAGGCTTTTCTAACAACATGATTGAAAAATGCAAATTGAATGATAGACATTGGCATGGAAATATCATGAGAATGAGCATGGTAAAATCATGGGTATGAGGTTTCCCTAATAACTTGATTTAACATGCAATGTATAATAACTAACCTAAGAATGCAAACTAAATGATAAAATAATAAGCAAAATGAAAAATAGTTCAAAAGCAATGAAGATTATGCTAATAATAAGAATTAGTAATAAGTAAAATACAAGTGAAAGGAGTAAACAAACGCTAAGGGAGAGAGATTGAGAGTTAAAAACGAAGTTGGAGGCGGCGCACGGGCGTGGCAGGGAGGCCGTGTGGAGTTGCAGTGCCTGGGGTTAAGGTTTTTGAATGGGGAAGAAAGTGAATAGTGCAGAATATTTATAGATTTTAGGGCACCCGGCCATGGCACACGCCCGTGTTCCCCAATTTTAGCCCGTGTGATTCGCGAATTTCAAATTTGGGCGCATCTGACATTTAGTACACGCCCGTGTTCCTCAGGAGTGTGGGTTCACACGGCCGTGTTGCACAATTGTGTCTAGCTTCGTTCACTTCTCCTACGCCCATGTGTGCAAGCCCCACGCCTATGTTAATTTAACAGGTTCGACCATGGGTGTTCCACACGGGCGTGTCGAATGCCCGTGCTATTTTGGCAGGCTCGACCACGATTCTTCCACACGAGCGTGTCACACGCCCGTGTTGTTTTGGCAGGCTCGACCACAGCCATATCGCACGGCTGTGGCGTTTGATCGTAGCCCGTGTTGGGGAAATCTTTTGCTTTGTTTTCACACGGCCTTAAGCACACCCGTGTGCTTGGCCGTGTCTCTGTGGAAACATTTGTATTCAAGATTTCTATTAGTAAGTTAGGAGTTAAATACCAAAATTTAAAGAAATTAATATTGTTCGTGCTCGGGTTGCCTCCCGAGAAGCGCTTATTTATATTCTAAGCTCGACTTACCTCTCTAGTGAATGGTCATGGTGGTTTGAGGAGTTTATACTCCTCATTTCTGCTGTCAATCTCATCAAAATAAGATTTTAATCAGGTGTTGTTTACCTTAAAAGTGTCAAACTTGGGATGACTCACCTCCACCGTACTGAATGGAAAAATACTGAGTACCGTAAGAGAGATTTCCTCATTCGGTGTGGTAGTGACAATGTGGGGATCTGCGGCATCTAATAAGACCTTATCACCAACCTTAAGTTGATTTGGAGAGGTATCAGGCTCGTTTTGGTGTAGTTTCGGTTTGTAGGGTGTTCTTGGTTTGTGCATCCACCATTCATCGAGTTCCTCGATTGTAATCTTCGGTCTTCATGAACAAGTCCTCTACTAGTGCTTGAGAACGACTCATGTGCTTCCTTCAAACTCATTTTCTGCAGAGTAGGTTGCACCATATTGTTAGTTTTAGCAGAATGGTTTAAATGATCACTTTCAATTCCTAATGTGTTGCCAAAATTGCGAGCTTGAAGGGTGATTGTTTCGTCTCCCACCCAGAGTGTGAGTTCACCTGTGCCAACATCAATGATGGTTTTAGCAGTTGCTAAAAAGGGCCTTCCTAGAATTAAGGGAGTGTTGCTATCCTCTTCTATGTCTATAACAATAAAGTCAACAAGAAATATAAATTTATCGATTTTAACTAGCACATCTTCAATAATACCTCTAGGGAATCTTATAGTTTTATCTGCTAATTGAATGCTCATCCTAGTCTGTTTGGGTTTCCCAAGACCTAGTTGCTTAAACATTTTGTAAGGCATGACGTTGATACTAGCCCCTAGATCAGCTAATGCATGATTAACATCTAAACTACGAATTAAGCAAGGAATAGTAAAGCTCCCTGGGTCTTTTAGTTTGTTGGATAGTTTATTTTGGAGAATGGTCGAGCAAACAGCGTTCAGCTCCACATGCGAGGCCTCATCCAACTTCCACTTATTTTCTAGAAGTTCCTTTAAAAAATTCATTGCATTTGGCGTCTGCGATAGAGCTTCAATAAACGGTAAGTTAGTATGTAATTTTTTTAAGAGTTTAAGGAATTTACCAAATTGTTCATCTGAGTGGTATTTCCTTGTTACGTTGGGGTATGGCACACGAGGTTTATATTCAACAGTCACTGGTTTGTTTGTATTTTGATCTACCTCACCTTGATCTTTTCTTACCACAGTTTCTTACGTTGGTTCTGGTTCAGGCTCAATGTCTCCTTCATCATCTTGAATATTAATTGCGTTCAGTTGTTCCCTTGGGTTAGGTTTGGTATTACTTGGCAAACTACCTTGTGGTCATTTAGAGATTAGTTTGGAAAGTTGGCCTATCTGAGTTTCGAGCCCTTGGATCGACGCTTGTTGATTTTTAAGTGCTGTATTGGTGTTCTGAAAACGGGTTTCTGACACTGATATAAAATTTGAGAGCATCTCTTCAAGGTTTGGCTTCTTTTCCTGTTGGTAGGGTGGTTGTTGGTAGCCCGGAGGATGTTGTGGTCTTTGATTTCCTTGACGTCCCCACAAGAAATTGGGGTGGTTCCTCCAACCTGTATTATAAGTGTTACTATATGGATTGTTTTAAGGTCGAGGATTATTACCCATGTAGTTTAATTTCTCGTTATCCATGTTGTGGCCATAGGGTTGATATTCCGAATGGTTTGTTCCACCTCCACTTGTTTCTCACTGCATTACTGGGTGAACCTGTGAAGAATTAAGAAAACCATCAATCTTTTTATTTAAGAGTTCTACCTGATTAGAGAGCATGTGACCGAATCGACGTTGTAAACACCGGCTATTTTTGTTGGCTTTGTCCTCATGACCTGCCATTGATAGTTATTCAGTGACATCTCCTCTATAAACTCATAGGCATCTTCCAGTGTTTTATTGTTGATGGTTCCGCCAGCAGCTGCGTCAACCATTTGCCGAGTCGAAGGATTCAGACCATTGTGAAATGTTTGTACTTGGAGCCAAAGCGGTAACCCATGGTGGGGGCATCTTCTCAAAAGGTCCTTGTATCTCTCCCATGCATCGTAGAGTGTTTCTAAATCCATTTTCACAAAAGAAGAGATATCATTACGTAATTTAGCCATTTTAGCCGACGAAAAATATTTTAGTAAAAATTTTTTAGTCATTTGTTCCCAAGTAGTAATTGACCCTCGTGGTAACGAGTTTAACCACTGTTTAGCTTTTTTCCTCAATGAAAAGGGAAACAGCCGACGACGTATGGCATCATCAAAAACGCCATTAATTTTAAATGTATCGCATAGTTCTAAGAAGCTGGTTAAATGAGCGTTGGGATCCTCATCCTGCAAACCATCAAACTGAACAAATTGTTGTATCATTTAAATAGTGTTAGGTTTTAATTCAAAATTATTTGCATCTACAGTAGGTCTAACTATGCTTGATTTAGTTCCTGTTAAAGAAGGTTTAGCATAATAATACATAGTGCGTGGAGCAGGATTTTGATTAACCGTAATTGCTGGAGGAAGCTGATTGCCTTGGTTTTCAACCATCTCTTTGATTGCAGGTTGAGTATCGTCTTCTTGCTCATTCTCTGTGTATCGTAAGCTTTGCCTTATTTCTCTTTGATTTCTACGAACTGTACGATCAATTTCTTCGTCAAAAAGTAGTGGCCCTGATGGGTTTTTTCTAGTCATGAACTATAAAAACCTGCGAAGGGAAGGAAAAAGTAAATAAGTAAGTAATAATAATAATATAAAAATAAATTGCAAGAAAAATAAATGGCTAAAGTAATAAAAATTGAGCGTTCCTAATATCTTAGTTCCCTAGCAACGGCGCCAAAAACTTGATCACGTCATTTCATGATAGGTTTTAAATATTTATAATTAATCGTTCTTGAAACTAACTATTATCGCGATGTAGACAAGTGTACCTATCGAACAGTAGTATATCTTTAGCAAGACTGGATTGTCGAACCTAAAGGAACTAAAAGTACTAGTAATGACTGTCTTTTTATTATCTAGCCTAAGAATAAAGAGGTTTTTGTTTTAATTAACTAATTATCTAAACTAAGAACACAGAGAGAATGGAATTGGAGAATTACTTTTGGAAAAATTGATTGAATGAAGACAATACCTAAGGAAAAATCCACCTACACTATACTTGTTATTCTGGCTCCGAATCGGACGATTTATTCATTTAACTTGTTTCGTAGAGATCCCTAAGTTATGTTATTATTCCTATTCAAGACTAATAACGTCTAATTCCTAGATTGAATAACTGAGACTTTTCTCTAATTAACACTCTAGGGTTGCATTAACTTGATCTATGGATCCCCTTATTAGGTTTCACCCTAATCCGGAAAAATCTTGTCACCCTATGTCTATGCGTGCAATAAACTCCGCTTAGTTATGATAAGTGTACTCTTAACAGGGTCTATTCCTCCTCTGAATAAGAGCTTATCTTGAATCAGTATCCTGGGATATCAAAACAAGAATTAAGAACACATAATTAAGAACAAGTTAAATATTTATCATACAATTCAGAAAATAATAACAAGATTTGTCTTAGGTTTCATTCCCCTTAGATATTTAGGGGATTTAGTTCATAACTAAATAAGAAAACATCTCAGAATAATAAAGAATACAAAACATAAAGAAAACCCGAAACTCTTGAAGGGGAATTGAGGAGAGATCTTCAGTCTTGATGATGAATCCGGCTTCTAAGATGAATCAATCGGCTTTCTTGGAGTAATTCCTTACCCCTTATTCTGTGTATCCCCCTTTTCTCCTCTTCTAGGGTGTATTTATAGGCTTTGGAATGCCTATGAGCCCTTCAAATTAGCCTTTTCTGAATTGGACTCAACTTGGGCTTGGCAGGGACACGCACGTGTGCGATTACTTCAGGCCGTGCTCGAGCCTGCTAGAATGGCACGAGCATGTGGGATGCCCGTGTGAGGAAGTCTAGGCCATGTTGAGTTTGTACTTTGGCCCATTTTCTCTGTTTTTGGCCCATTTCTCGTTCCTTTTTGGCCCGTGTCATTGTTAGAGAACTTTCACTAAAGCTATGTTTTTATTTCTCAATTCTCTAACCTTTCGAGCTATGATTCTGCTCGGTTCTTTGCTATATAACACACCAGGCTAAATCTGAACATCCGCTAGTGAGATAACATGTAAAGGGTCTGATTGATATCATTGTAACATTGACACGTGAAACACATTATGAATCCTTTCCAACTCTGACGACAAAGCTAAACGATATTCTGCTAGCCTGATTCTTTCAATAATCTCATACGGCCCGATAAATCGTGGACTTAGCTTTTCTTTACAACGGAAACAAATAACTTTTGAGCGGTTAAATCTGCATACTATTTCTGTTGATTTGAAGCTTCTTTCAAACTATCTCTGATTACTTTCACTTTTTCTTCAGTCTTTCAAATCAAATTAACCCCGTGAATCATTTTCTCACTGAGCTCAATCCAATACAGCAAAGTTCAGCATTTACGACCATACAAATCTTCGTACAGTGCCATCTTTATGCTCGACTGGTAACTATTATTATACGCAAACTCAACCAACGGTAAATATTTCTCCCAGTTACCTTCGAATTCTAAAACACAACATCGAAGCATAGCTTCAAGTACTTGAATCACTCGTTCAGACTGACCATCTATCTGAGGATGGAATGCCGTGCTAAAATGTAAACGCGTACCTAAAGCCTCCTGTAACTTGCTCCAGAATCATAATGTAAATCGCAGATCTCTATCCAAAATAATGGAAATTGACACCCCATTCAATTTGACAATCTCAACAACATATTGCTCCCCTAATCTCTCAAGAGGATAATCTATACGTACCGGAATAAAATGTACAGACTTCGTCAGACGATCAACGACAATCCAAATTGCATCTCCCTTTCACGGAGACAAATGTAATCCCGATAAGAAATTCATGGTGAGAAGCTCCCACTTCCACTCCAGTATCATCATGGGCTGTAGCAAACCTAAAGGCACCTAATTTTTAGCTTTAGCTTGCTGACATACTAAACATTTCGATACAAACTTAGAAATTTCTCGTTTCATACCTGGCCACTAGTACATTTTTTTCAAGTCACTGTACATCTTATTGCTACCAAGATGAACAGATAAGTTCTAACACCCCTCACCCGTATTCAATGTCGGAATAGGGTTACGGAGCATTTCTGAACTTATTTCAAAAATAACCATACATTTCATATACATTTTAGGATTTCAAATAAGCATCATTAAAATCATTCACATTGTCCCTAACATGAGCCTACGAGGCCCAAAACATGCATTCAGAGTGGTTCGGAACTAAACTGATAACTCAAGAAATTTTTACAAAACTTAGAAAACTGTTCAAACTATAGGGGACACATACCCATGTGGCCCAGCCGTGTGTCTCACACGCTAAAGACACACCCGTGTCACAGGCTGCGTGGATGTTCGAAATGGGATCACATGGTCATGTCCCAGCCCATGTCCGATCCTGTGTAACTCTCTAACTTGGGTCACGCAGCCACAACATGACTGTGCGACCAGCCCGTGTGCCCTTCTAAATGGCCACACACTACTGTGTGCCAGGCCGTGTACTAGGCCATGCTAAACCTGTAGGGTATACTGACTTATAGTCACACACCCATACGCTAAGTCATGTGAAGCATGCTGACTTGATTTCTAAATCAACACCGGGGAACACACGGCCATGTCTCTGCCTATATGGACAAAAATAGGCTATTTACCAAGCCATCTTGCCACCCAAATTAGATACATCTACACCAAACCAAATGGCACCAAACATGACATAAATAGGCAATCAACCAACCTCAAATAAGCTTAATTCATGCCATAACAATACCAACAATACAAGGTACACAAACACCATAATGTGCCATTCAATTTCATACCAAAACTCATTACCTCAAATCATCAATAAGACCACATTCATTTAAGCACCATCTTACATAAAATCACATACATACCAATCTCAGTTTATCAAACATATGATACACAAATTACCTTTCATCACAAGCGTTTATATTGAAATTACCATAAGTATAATTAAGGCCATTTGCATATATATATGCACAACCAAATCAACCAAAGTAAATCAACTCTCATGGCTATATACCAAAACAAACGTTAAACATTTACAAGCCATTCCAAATGGATAAATTCATTACTAACATATACCAAAATGACCAAAGTTCCTATACATGCCATATATTCCAAAAACATAGATTCAAAAGTACCAGAACGATAACTTAATAGTGTGATGATGTCTCCAACAATTCCTAAATTCGAGCTAGCTTTGATTTCACTATAAAACACGAAAAAATAAACAGAGTAAGCTATAAAGCTTAGTAAGCTTGTATGAAAATAACTCAATTTACCAAAAATATACAATTCAAACATTTGGTCATAAGAATATACAACTTATATAAATACACAAACCTATCAAATATTCAATCACAAGGTTAGATGTGAACTTTACAAGTTTCTTCGATTTAAAACTTATACGATTTATGTACATACTTGTACCATCTCGTATCAATCTCATACTCATCCATATCCTTAATATAACCATTGAACCATTCAAAATACTATCAGATACCCGGGAAACTTGCACCCTAAGTGCCACATATATATAATCGAAGCTATCTCAATCTCATATCACATATAATGCTCACTCTCGAGCTATCAACAGGTCTGCTCACACAAGTTGATGGTCATTGGCACAAACTCACCTCTGTGATGATTTGAGTCGTTTAGGTTGCCCGATCGTAAAATTAAGTAAGTGTTGAGTTCTTTCAAAGTAAGCTGGAAAATACTGAAAGTTAAGTTCAAAAACAAAGGGTAAAAGATGGTTGTGAAAATGGATGGGTGAATTCGGCTAAGGCTAAGGTTAAACCAACAATATAGATGATTGTTGATTCGAATATTAAACAACATTTAGGTGGAATCAGTGCAAATGGTGATGGAAGTGAAGGTAAACCTTGACCCACTATCTATGTCAGATAGGAACCACATGTATAAATGAATGTCACACTTAGACAAGTGATAAAGTTTGAAACAAAGAAAGGAATGATGCCATAAAACTAGTCTTGACAAGTAAATTCAGACCTAAAGTGAACAATGAGAGTCGAATTCTCACAAAAGAACAAAAGTAGTTCACAAATTGGTCAAAAGTCCTTACAACCAGCAATGAACAAAGTATTTATAGGCTTGAGCTAAGTCCAACCAAATGGACACTTACAATTAGCTCAAATTGAGCTATTAATGAGTTAAACAAGCTCCCTAAATGATTACAAGTCTTTTGGTGAAACCTATGCCTAGGTGATGCCAATGGGCAGCTTATTTAGTCTTCCAATTTAGCTAATTAATTGACTTGATAAGCTAAGCTGAATTTTTTCAATGATTGTTCAACTAAAGAGTTATGAGTAGGCTTTAATTCTTCCTTGGGCAGCCGAATAAACAATAGCCAAAAGAATGGCAGTTTAGGCACATGAACAACCCAATTGGTGTGAACACTTGAACTTCATTAGCCTCTAAATGTGAACAAATGAATTTTGAATAGCTCCTGTGGGGTGAACTCACTTGCTAACTGAGTGGACTAATGTGAATGTGTGTTTGTCTATTGGTATCCACAAATAGTCCCTTAGAGAAGAGAAATCAGCTGGTTATCATTTAATTGTTGTCCCATGGATTAGCCAAATGCATCCTCTTCTTTAATGCTTTACTTTGCCCCTAAGCTAGTTGATTCAGCTGAATTGATTACCTATAAACACTAAATAAATTCGGTAAGGACATAATCAATGATGCAATTAAGTTGTCTAAACTTAAGACACTTTAAATAGTTGTATAAACTAAGACAAATTAAATAACTCAAGACAAATTAAATGGCCATAACTAATTAGAACAAATTAATTATCTTAAGACATATTAATTGCCGTATATACTTAGACATATTAAATAAACTCAAGACACATTAATTACTTAAACTAAAATAACTAAACTTAATTAAAGTTTATTCTAGCAACTAATCAACTCAAGAATGAAAACTAAAGTTTAGCTCTTAATAAGCCGTCTGGGACGCATGTTGTTGAGCTCCATGAGTGATCAATAAGGCCCGCCACTTCTTCTCCCCATGCTCGATCAATATAGCTCGAAAGAACTTCTTGGAAATTCTTGGAATGAGACCAAGTGATGGGTCCTAAAGGTAGCTCAATAGGATTGGCATCAACTTCCCTAGCTAGGATCATCACCTACACCAAAAGAGGATAAGTCAGCAACATTGAAGGTAGCACTTACATCGTACTCACCTGGTAGGTCCAACTTATAAACATTTTCATTGATCCTTTTTAAGACTTGAAAAAGACTGTCACCCTTGGCAAAAGTTTAGACCTCCTTTGAGTGGGGAACCTTTCCTTGCGCATGTGGATCCAAACCCAATCACCGAGTTCGAATATCACTCGTTTGCATCCTTTGTTCACCTTATGAGCATATTGTTTGGTTCTTCTTTCAATATTCTCCCTAGCTCTTTGAGGCAATTGTTTCACAAATTTAGCCTTTTTCTTTCCATCTACATGCACAAATTGATTAGAAGGCAAAGGCAATAAATCTAAAGGAGTTAACGAGTTGAAACCATATACCACTTCAAAAGGAGAATAGGCCTAAAGCCTATTCTCGGCCTAAATGGGCCCACACGCTCGTGTAGCCCTTTTAGCCCAAATCTAGCCACAAATATGAGATTCACCTAGCCTAGTCCAATATTTACTACACAATCAAACAACTTATCCAATTGGGCCGATAGGCCCATTGGGCCCACATGGCCCTTTTCGGCCCATTGCGGCTCGAAGTAGCCATCCTACAGCTAGAGTAGTGAGAAATACACACCTGATAGGAGACTGGAGTTAATCCACGCTTTGAGCACTCTTAGCCGACGCCCAACCCAAACGAGCACGCCATACAGCGAAAGGGATTAGCCAAGAAAAGGTACTTTTACTCTCCTCATGGTTCCCTCTATTTAAAGCCAACTTCGTAACCACTCTTATGTTAGCTTCCCGATGTGGGATCCCTCCAACATCAGAGTTTAAATTCAACACCAACTCTTGCCGCCCCCTGTTAGCAAAATAAATATTCCCTGCTTGCCATGGGATTCGAACCCATGCCTCCCCTCAGATGCTCCATACGTTACTTGCCACTAAGCCACAAGGCTTTTTGTGTCATATTTTATCCCCAATTAATTATAAGGCCTAAAGGCCAAAGTCCAAGTTCCCTTAAAAAAAACCAAAATAAATTGCAAGAGCCAAGGCTTGAACCCAGGCTCCCATACAACCTTAATGATGCCACAACCACTAGACTACAAGCTTCCTTGTGTCATTTATTTAACACAATAATTTAAAAACCCTCATCCAAGCATCGAGGTTTTTTTCACTTAATACCAAAATTTTTGCTAAAGCCCAATTTTGAACCCAAGATTTCTCCAACACTTCTCAAAGCCATTAACCACTAAAGCAAACATTTAATTGTTTTATTTCATTGCAGAATTAAGTACCTATATACAACCTCCTTACGGACCCACACTCAAGGCCCAATACTTCTAGGCCCAAATTCAGGGTGTTACAATTCTACCCCTTTAAAGAAACTTCGTCCTCGAAACTTTCCACTCTTAGACTACACCACCACATTTTCGCTATGCACTCTGATACTAATAATACTAACATACACCCAAAACATTTGTCCATCGAAGTGGATATATTTCACATGCAACCAATTTCTACATTTCCAGAACACACACCAAATAAATACTAAATCTAAATTCAAGCGTTACAGTTTACTCTAACTAGAAAGTTCCAGTATAGTGCTACTATCTATACTGGTTTCTCAATATAGCATTTCAATCTATAACAGTAAACAGAGTTAGAGAACTTACAGATTTGGTGCCGAAGACTCGGTGTGCCGAAGGCTGCTTAAGTACCAAGCTCTTGATTGGATCCAATCCTAGACATGCCCACAACCGTTGCCACACTTTGGTGCGAGGTTAGGTTTTGAGAAAAACGAGTTGAAATTCATTTAAGTAGATATTTTTGATAAACAGATTAATTGTATCGTTGCGTTATTTTGAAAACAATTATCATTTTGGAAACCCGCCCTAAGTCTAACCCATTTTGGATTGTTATCAATAAAATATAGGGTATAAAATAAAATAATCCCAGAAAAATAATTAAAATGGCCTTATTACAACCCAAAACCAAATAATAATATTAATAAGATAAAACTTATAAAGAAATAAATCGTCTACTTATTGCAATTAAAAGAAACAGAAACAGTAGTGTGGCCATCTCCGAGTCCCTCGCAGCTCTAAACCATCTAACTGTGTCAGTACAATCTGGGCCAAAGCCCTATTCAGTAACAGTAAGTCTGGGCCTTAGCCCTTAAACAGTAGTAATATGGGCCTAAGCCCTAATTCAGTCTCGACATATACTAGGCTGAAGACTTTTCATCAATCATATCACTGGGCCGAAGCCTTTTCATAAATCATATCATTGGCCGAAGCCTTTACTGTAAGCGGTATGGCCCATAGGCCCATTTCAATATCACATGTAATATCAATGAATGTATGCAAGCCCATTTGGGGAGACTACTCAACCCACCATCCGCTACTCTCCACCCTACCAACCAACACACCATGTAGGGAATAACTCAACCCACCCAACCAAACTCTCCACTAGTAGCATAGCTGCTTTATCATATAACTAGAGGCCTAGCCTCTTTTAATAACTGGGGCAAAGCCCTTTCTGATAAACTGGGGCAAAGCCCTTTTCGGTAAACTGGGCCAGAGCCCTTTTAGCACTTCCTCCATCAATATAACCCATATCCCATGCAATATGTCATGTATGTAGAATGTCATGCCCATATTTGAATCAAACAATCACAGTCAAGTAGAATGTCATGCCCATATTTGAATCAAACAATCACAGTCAAGTCATTCATATCACCAACATATATTCACAATCAAATCCGTCAACCACACAGTCCAAGTTAGTCACTTGCCCAAAAAGGCAAAACAGTCATTTTTCATATTATAAGGGTATTTTTGTAATTTTACCAAAAATCAAGGTTTTCCATGTTCATTACAATTGTCAATATTTTTGAGTGTTTAATTAATTATCTTTAACCCACTTATCAAATTCGGGTTTTTGGGCCCAAAACCTCTAATGGGCCCTATGAATTCCGATTTAGCCCACTAAGCCTGCTTAACCCAAATTTTACAACAATACTAACCATGTTAACATGTAACTTTTCCAAATTCCATTTTCTATCAATTTTACCCAAATGGGCCCAAAAGCCCATTTGGCCCAATTCCTACCCATTGAGGCCCAACTTACCATCATACACAAAATTGAGTTCTTACCTGTTCCATCGATCCAAACACCGATCTTATCATATTTATCGCATCTATACCCACACGCAACATTACAAGTTCCCAAAATACCGGTATTTTAGCATTTCGGCTTCTCAGTAGATATTAATCTAAGCTACTACGAGGGTTAGTACACACCTGTTATGGGTTGAAGTTGAAACGTTTCCATAATCAATCACCTACGATAACCACCACTTGTCACTCAAACTTAACTAATCCAATATAAATATATGTAAATCCTAAGCACATCAGTCATACGGAACATAAGGGCATATTCGTCATTTTACCATACAAGGGTATTACGATCACTTTACCCTATAGGGGCTTTACGGTCTTTTTACCTATTAGGGGTATTTTAATCATTTCATCCTACAAGGCTGTTTTAGTAAATCTACAAACCAAGGGTATTTTAGTAATTTTGTAAACCAATGGTATTTCTATAATTTTTAGAAAGTCAAGGGTATTTTTGTAATTTTGTAAATCAAGGGTATTTTGGTAATTTTACAAATTGAGGGTATTTCGGTAATTTCACAAACCAGTGGTATTTCGGTAATTTTACAAACTAGGGGTATTTTGGTAATTTTACAAACTAGGGGTATTTTGGTAATTCTATCCTACAGGGCTATTTCAGTAATTTCACAATCGAGGGTAAAATGGTAATTTTGTAAATTGAGGGTAAAATGGTATTTTTCTAAATTGAGGGTGAAACAGTAATTCTATAAATCAAGGGCAAATTGGTAATTCTACAAATTGAGGGTAAAATGGTAATTTTGTAAGTCGAGGGTGAAACAGTAATTCTATAAATCGAGGGTAAAATGGTAATTCTACAACTCGAGGGCATTTCAGTAATTTGGTAAACTAAAGTATTCTAAACAGGGATAACAATACGAATGGGCCTAAAGCATATTCTCGGCCCAAATGGGCCCACACGCTCGTGTGGCCCTTGTAGCCCAAATCTAGCCACAAATATGAGATTCACCTAGCCTAGTCCAATATTTACTACACAATCAAACAACTTATCCAATTATATAATGGCATGTATAGCTAAACTCATACTTGCTAGGTTAGTTTGAGAATCAACTAAACCATAGCTCTGATACCAATAAATGTAACACCCCTAACCCGTATCAGTCGCCGGAACAGGGTTACACAGCATTACTGGAGTTTATAGAATAATTATAGATAATTCATGTCATTTATTATTCATATTTAAAACTAATCATATCATCCCAGGAATGGACCCTCGAGGCTCAATTTAAACATTTGAATCAAGTCGGGACTAAGTCGGCAGCTCAAATTTTTTTTTTTTGCAAAATTTCAAAAATTTTCTTATATACAAGGTTCACACGTCCGTGTGAGTGACATGCCCATGTCTCAGGCCGTGTGGGTATTCGATGTGAGACATACGACTGTGTCCCAACCCGTCTCCTTACCTGTGTAACTCTTTGACTTGTGCCACACGGCTTGCCATATGCCCATGTGCTAGGCCGTGTAGTTAGTTTAATTTTTACAAATGAAGTGCAGGTTTCACACAGGCAATACACATGCCCGTGTAGCACACACGGCTGAGACACAGACCCGTCTGAGCATTCTGTTTCTCAATTTTAAGATGTAGGGGACACACAACCAAACCACATGCCCATGTGCTAGGCCGTGTGTCATACACGGTCAAGACACACACCCGTGTGGACAAAATAAAGCCATTTCCTAGCTTTATTTCTCACCCAAAATTTAATCTTCAACCTACAACAACATTTGCATATATTTGCCAACCATTTCAAGTCATATAAATCATGCAAACATCATTATATGTATGAAATAGTATCACATATTCATATGATCAAACTTACCTTATTGTAACGATTTATATTTTACTCACATACATATAAGCTAAACATGGTATATAACTTTATAATAACATATTAAAACAATCCATTTTTAGCCATTTCAATGGCTAAGTTACAAAACTATTTACATGCCAACATAGGCCAAATTAACCTATACATGCCATTATATCAAAATAAGATTACTTTTTATACCAAAAAAAATTGGAGGATAGTGTGATGATTCTCCGATCGTTCTCCAACCTTAACGAGCTTTTGAACACTAAATACAGAGAAATAAAAACCTAGTAAGCATTTAATGCTTAGTAAGGTCGTATAATAGGAATTAAACTTACCATTAATATTCATTACAATAAGCATACAATAACATGCTATCCAACAAATTAGCAAATATCCTAATCACATACACTCAAATAAATAAGTTAGTCATATAGTTTACTTGTACAATAAATAAACATGGATTAGCTCATCATGCTACACTTTTTCAGGTATTTCAGAAGTATTTGAGACATTACTCCTTTAATCTTATAATTTCTCATGTCAGAAGTTTTGTTCCTTGAATTATTGAAATATTGATGGATACTTAGGTAGTACACATAACATGTACAAAACTTTAAACTGTCAATTCATAATTAGGGGTACCCTTTAGGGCACTTAATCAGGGAGTACACTCTCAAGCTACATATCAAGATGCTCAGTTGAGTAATGTAACAAGACGCTTACCCAGGCTAAACAGGAAACTTAAAAGAGTTCTATTTAGGGAGCTTATAGAGCTTAATAGATAACTCTGAGGAGTTAATATCAGGCGCACTGGATGAGGTAATAGGGAGTTCAAGCGAGTGATGTCAGGAAGCCCATAAGAGCTTATATCAGGACTCTCATGTAGAGCTACGTTTGTGTCCGCATTATATGCTGGATCACAACTGATAGAATCATGTAACAGGACGCTCACACAAAGCTATGGTAGTGCGCAACACATGCATGATGACTACCGATTAGGATGCTCGCAATAGCTATTTAACAAGATGCTCGAGAGGGCTTTAACAGGATTGCTTGGCTGAGCTATATTCTGTCTGCAACATATGCAGGACCACATGTAATATGAGAAATCACGTATATCCATCGAATTTCATTAATCAAACGAAACTTAATATTTTCCAGATATGTTTGAACATATGATTATTTCATTTAGTTTTAACATTTATATAGTTCATACAATCACATACCACATTCAATTCAAGCATATAAATAAACACAATTCGGTTACACGAACTTCTCTTGACACTTATTTGTGTATGAAAATCTACTAATCCAAAACTTTTTCTTTTCCTTGATCTAGCTTCAATTTGAGTTGTCTGAATCTATATAAATGAATTTAATCATCAGTTGATCACACCTCATATTCAATTGGATTCAATTTACACTCTAGGTAAAATTACCATTTTGCCCCTAAACTTTTCATAAATTCAAATTTCGTCCCTAGGCTCGGAAAATGAAATTCATGCAATTTAATCCTTATTCCAAGCCTAACCAAAACTTTCATATAACATTTACAGCACTTGTATTTGACAAAATTTAAAATTTTTCCTTGGGTTTTACCACTTTTCAATTTAGTCCCTAAATCATGATTTCATAAAAATTCTCTTTGTAAAAGTTGTTTATCTATTGGCAACCTTTCATTTTCTAGCATAAATTTCAAATTTTCAGCATATTCATTCATGGAAAACTTTGCTACATTGATAACTTTTCAAATTAATCCCCAAAATAGATAGATTAAACTATCCCAATCTCAAAAATATAAAAATTACTAAAAACGAGACAAGAAAACATACCTAATTAAGCTTGGTTAGTTTCCTTTCTCTCTCCTAGGGTTTCCATACAAATTTTAGGGATGAAGATGATATAAAATGATAATATTTCTATTTAATTTTTTATCATCCATTAATTTTTCCACTTTCCAATTTAGTCATTTCCTTTTTCTAATTTTCCACGGATGATTCATCAAAAATATCTACTAACTTTTCTTTAATGGTCTAATTACCATATAAAGACCTCAAGTTTTGAATTCCATAGCTATTTGATGCTTATAGCTACTAGAACTCAACTTTTTCATTTTATGTAATTTGGTCCTTTTCATAATTAAACACATAGTCAGTAAAATTTTCTTATCAGAATTTTCATATAACATTCCTATCATAATACGGACCATGAAATAATATTAAAATATTTTTTCTTTTTGTCTCAAATTTGTGGTCTCGAAACCACTATTCTGATTTCACTAACATTGGGCTGTTATACTAAAGGCATATAGACATATATCGCTTTAGGCAAGGTTGTAACACTACTAACCCGTATCCATCGCCAAAATAAAGTTATGGAGTATTACCAAAAAAATTAAACATTTCATAAATCATGTTATATCCATCCAAATACATACAAATTGTCCCTTATACGAGCCCTAGAGGCCCTAACAACACTTTGGAAATGAATCGGGACTAAATTAAAAACATATAGAATTTTTAGGAAAAAGTTAGAATTTTCCAAACTGCATGGAATTTTCCAAACTACTGGGGTCACATGTCCGTAAGACTAGGCCGTGTGACTCACACGGCTGAGACGCACTCTCTTGTCTCAGGCCGGGTGAGCATTCGAAATAGGGACACACGGCTGTATCCCAACACGTGTCGTGCCCGTGTAACTCTCTGACTTGGGTCACATGGCCAAGCCACACGCCTGTGTGCCAAGCCGTGTAACTCTCAAAATGGCCTTACACGTCCGTGTGCCAGGCTGTGTGATAAGCCGTATAACAGCCTGACTTGCAGCCCTTTGAAACCTACAAGGAACACACGACCATGTCGCATGGCCGTGTTTCACACCCCTATGTTTAGGCTGTGTGGACAAGAATTAGGCCATTTTCAAGCCATTTCCTTCACCCAAATTATGCACTCACATACCATCAATTTGCACCTATTCCAAACATTCAAAGTGTACCTAAAATATGCATAATCAAGCTATAACAAAGTGTTACCAATTCATACATCCAATATGCCTCAAGGCACCTCAATCGCAAGTTATCAAATTAACTTAAAACATACATATATTTAGCCATTTATCAACTCAACATTTGCTACTTAATTCCATACCAAACCATACCACCTTGGCCACATTCAAACATACCAAAAGGGAAATTTATAACATGTATACAATTGACCATTATAACACATGCCATTTAAGCACCAAAATGCCAAAATGTTAACAATCATAGAGCCATATATTCATGCCAACATAATAACCAACAAACCACCCAAATGCCATATTTACAAGCCAAACATCTTGGCGATTTCATTCAAAACAAAACACCTATACGTGACATTATAACCAAGACTTAAAACATCAAAATCTATCGATATAGCCGATGGATAGTGTGATAGCTCTCTGACGAACTTCCAACCCAAACGAGCTTTCGATTAGCTAAAAAACATAGAAAAATGAACACAATGTAAGCATATAATGCTTAGTAAGTTCGTAATTCATAAACGATGCTTACCAATACAATTCATAAGCTTAAAATAAATATGAATCATTCCAATACAAGCTTTGCACAAGCCTAAGTGATCGCGTTATTTCGTGATAGGTTTTAAATATTTATAATTAATCGTTCTTGAAACTAACTATTATCGCGATGTAGGCAAGTGTACCTATCGAACAGTAGTATAGCTTTAGCAAGACCGGATTGTCGAACCCAAAGTAACTAAAAGTACTAGTAATGATTGTCTTTTTATTATCTAGCCTAGGAATAAAGAGGTTTTTGTTTTAATTAACTAATTATCTAAACTAAGAACACACAGAGAATGAAATTGGAGAATTGCTTTTGGAAAAATCGAATACCTAAGGAAAAATCCATGCGACGCCTCGTCCAACTTTCGCTTATTTGCTAAAAATTCCTTTAAAAAATTCATTGCGTTTGGCATCTGCAATAGAGCTTCAATAAACGGTAAGTTAGTATGTAATTTTTTTAAGAGTTTAAGCAATTTACCAAATTGTTCATCTGAGTGGTCTTTCCTTGTCGCGTTGGGGTATGGCACACGAGGTTTATATTCGACAGTCACTGGTTTGTTTGTATTTTGATCTACCTCACCTTGATCTTTTCTTACCATAGTTTCTTGCGTTGGTTCTAGTTCAAGCTCAATGTCTCCTTCGTCATCTTGAATATTAATTGCGTTCAGTTGTTCCCTTGGGTTAGGTTTGGTATTACTTGGCAAACTACCTTGTGGTCGTTCAGAGATTAGTTTGGAAAGTTGGCCTATCTGAGTTTCGAGCCCTTGGATCGACGCTTGTTGATTTTTAAGTGCTATATCGATGTTCTGAAAACGGGTTTCAGACACTGATATAAACTTTGAGAGCATCTCTTCAAGGTTTGGCTTCTTTTTCTGTTGGTAGGGTGGTTGTTGGTAGCCCAGAGGATGTTGTGGCCTTTGATTTCCTTGACGTCCCCACAAGAAATTGGGGTGGTTCCTCCAACCTATATTATAAGTGTTACTATATGGATTGTTTTGAGGTTGAGGATTATTACCCATGTAGTTTAATTTCTCGTTCTCCATGTTGTGGCCATAGGGTTGGTACTCCGAATGGTTTGTTCCACCTCCACATGTTTCGCACTGCATTACTGGGTGAACCTGTGAAGAATTAAGAAAACCATCAATCTTTTTATTTAAGAGTTCTACCTGATTAGAGAGCATGGTGACTGAATTGACATTGTAAACACCGGCTATTTTCGTTGGCTTTGTCCTCATGACTTGCCACTGATAGTTATTCAGTGACATCTTCTCTATAAACTCATAGGCATCTTCCAGTGTTTTATTGTTGATGGTTCCGCCAGCAGCTGCGTCAACCATTTGCCGAGTCGAAGGATTCAAACCATTGTGAAATGTTTGTACTTGGAGCCAAAGCGGTAACCCATGGTGGGGGCATCTTCTCAAAAGGTCCTTGTATCTCTCCCATGCATCGTAGAGTGTTTCTAAATCCATTTGCACAAAACAAGAGATATCATTACTTAATTTAGCCATTTTAGCCGACGAAAAATATTTTAGTAAAAATTTTTTGGTCATTTGTTCCCAAGTAGTAATTGACCCTCGTGGTAACGAGTTCAACCACTGTTTAGCTTTGTTCCTCAATGAAAAGGGAACAAGCGAAGACGTATGGCATCATTAGAAACGCCATTAATTTTAAATGTATCGCATAGTTCTAAGAAGCTGGCTAAATGAGCGTTGGGATCCTCATCCTGCAAACCATCAAACTGAATAAATTGTTGTATCATTTAAATAGTGTTAGGTTTTAATTCAAAAGTATTTGCAGCTATAGTAGGTCTAACTATGCTTGATTTAGTTCCTGTTAAAGAAGGTTTAGCATAATAATACATAGTGTGTGGAGCAGGATTTTGATTAACCGCAATTGCTGGAGGTAGCTGATTGCCTTGGTTTTCAACCATCTCTTTGATTGCGGGTTGAGTATCGTCTTCTTGCTCATTCTCTGTGTATCGTAAGCTTTGTCTTATTTCTCTTTGATTTCTACGAACTGTACGATCGATTTCTTCGTTAAAAAGTAGTGGCCCTGACGGGTTTCTTCTAGTCATAAACTATAAAAGCCTGCGAAGAGAAGGAAAAAGTAAATAAGTAAGTAATAAAAATAATAATATAAAAATAAATTGCAAGAAAAATAAATGGCTAAA
Organism: Gossypium hirsutum; assembly: GCF_007990345.1. Taxonomy (NCBI): domain Eukaryota; kingdom Viridiplantae; phylum Streptophyta; class Magnoliopsida; order Malvales; family Malvaceae; genus Gossypium; species Gossypium hirsutum. Next base: position 22,496,171 of record NC_053432.1, on the reverse strand, counting down.
GTAATAAAAATTGAGCGTTCCTAATATCTTAGTTCCCCGGCAACGGCGCCAAAAACTTGATCACGTCATTTCATGATAGGTTTTAAATATTTATAAGTAATCGTTCTTGAAACTAACTATTATCACGATGTAGACAAGTGTACCTATCGAACAGTAGTATATCTTTAGCAAGACCGGATTGTCGAACCTAAAGGAATTAAAAGTACTAGTAATGACTGTCTTTTTATTATCTAGCCTAAGAATAAAGAGGTTTTTGTTTTAATTAACTAATTATCTAAACTAAGAACGTAGAGAGAATGGAATTGGAGAATTACTTTTGGAAAAATTGATTGAATGAAGACAATACCTAAGGAAAAATCCACCTACACTATACTTGTTATTCTGGCTCCGAATCGGACGATTTTTTTCATTTAACTTGTTCCATAGAGATCCCTAAGTTATGTTATTATCCCTATTCAAGACTAATAACGTCTAATCCCTAGATTGAATAACTGAGACTTTTCTCTAATTAACACTCTAGGGTTGCATTAACTCGATCTATGGATCCCCTTATTAGGTTTCACCCTAATCCGACAAAATCTTGTCACCCTATGTCTAGGCGTGCAATAAACTCCGCTTAATTATGATAAGTGTACTCTTAACAGGGTCTATTCCTCCTCTGAATAAAAGCTTATCTTGAATCAGTATCCTGGGATATCAAAACAAGAATTAAGAACACATAATTAAGAACAAGTTAAATATTTATCATACAATTCAGAAAATAATAACAAGATTTGTCTTAGGTTTCATTCCCCTTAGGTATTTAGAGGATTTAGTTCATAACTAAATAAGAAAACATCTCAGAATAATAAAGAATACAAAACATAAAGAAAACCCGAAATCCTGAAGGGGAATTGAGGAGAGATCTTCAATCTTGATGATGAATCCGGCTTCTAAGATGAATCAATCGGCTTCCTTGGAGTAATTCCTTACCCCCTATTCTGTGTGTCCCCCTTTTCTCCTCTTCTAGGGTGTATTTATAGGCTTTGGAATGCCTATGAGCCCTCAAAATTAGCCTTTTCCGAATTGGACTCAACTTGGGCTTGGCAGGGACACGCCCGTGTGTGATTACTTCAGGTCGTGCTTGAGCCTGCTAGAATGGCACGGGCGTGTGGGATGCCCGTGTGAGGAAGTCTAGGCCATGTTGAGTTTGTAGTTTGGCCCATTTTCTCTGTTTTTGGCCCGTTTCTCATTCCTTTTGCTCTCCTATGCTCTCCTAAGTATAAAACATGAAATTAAAGCATTAAGAGCATCAAATTCACCAATTCTAATGGAAAATCATTCACAAAATGGTTTAAACATGGGGTAAAAATATGTATAAATTACGTTTATAACTAAGCATCACCAACTACCCAAATTAGTGCTTGATCAATATCAGCCCATGATAAAATAACTTTCTACAAATCATGAATACAATGCTTCCTACCTTCCATAGAAATAAGTAACTTGCATCAAAAACTCTTTCCTAAGCTGACATGAAGTGGAATCACAATGGTTGTCACCATCCCTTTGCATAGTTCAATAGCTGAAGCTATCCCTTTTCATAATTCGATGGTCGTCACCATCCCTTTTCATTGTTGATGGTCGTCACATCCCTTTTCATAATTCAATAGCCAAAGCTATCCCTTTTCATATTTCAATGGTCATCACTATCCCTTTTCATTATTGATGGTCGTCACCATCCCTTTTCATAGTTCGATAGTTGATGCTATCCTTTTTCATTGGTCGATGATTGCCGATACGTAGTTGGATTTTTCCACTGAAATACAATATGATATTATAAAATAATAGCATTTAAGAAAAATTTAAAAATTCTATTTAAACGTATGAACTTACCTCAATGATAAAGTGTAGAAACGGAGTCGATTAATCTGAAGCTTTCTCTTTGCCTCGATCTAAAGCCATACAAAGTCTATCTTGATCTAAATGAATAAATTCAATCAATTTAATAGCCATTCTATTCAATTCAATCCAAATTCACATTTTTGCAAAGTTTTGATTCCTTAACAATTCAGTCCTTAAGCTCATAAAATGGAATTCATACAATTTCATCCCTACCCAAGTCTAGCCGAATTTTACATGGGCTCATAGCAATTCATATATTTCAGTTTTTTTCATAATTTCACAATGAAATTTTCATACCTAATTGACAAATTCATCAAAAGTCACTTAACAAAAGTTGTTTATCTAACAACAAAGGTTCATTTTCTTCCATCAAACATCACAAGAAACATGAATACATTCATGGCAAAACCCTAATATTTTAATAGTTTTGCAACTAAGTCCTAGACTAGCTAGATTAAGCTACAACGACTCTAAAAGCATAGAAATCATTAAAAACAAACTTGAAAACCTACCTTGCATGAAGAATTTACCCTAGCCAAAAGTTAAGCCTTCAAAAATGGAGTTTTCTCCTCTATTTTCGATGGAGAAGACGATACCAACCAAAAATGCATTATGTTTCTTTTATTAATTATATTAACATAATTAATAATTTACTAATTTAACCTTATAAATTTAACCATTTAAAACACCTATTAAGTGTCCATAAATGTCCACTCAAAATAAAATTGGTATAATTACCACATAAGTCCTCTAACCATTTGATATCGTAGCTATTAGATCCCTTTAGCTTATAGAACTCAAGTTTTGCACCTTTTCCAATTTAATCCTTTTTTTTGAATTAAGATGCAAATGGTAAAATTTCATAACGAAGTTTTTATACGATAATATTAACATGCTGTAAACATTAAAATAATAATAAAATAAATATTTTCACGGATTTGTGGTCTCGAAACCACTATTTCGATTTCACTAAAAATAGGCTATTACAACTCTCCCCCTTAAAGGAATTTTTGTCCCTGAAAATCTTACCAGAAAAGAGGTTTGGATATTGTTTTCTCATAGCTTCTTCCAGTTCCTAGGTGGCCTCCTCTATCCCGTGTCGTTGCTAGAGAACTTTCACTAAAGCTATGTTTTTATTTCTCAATTCTTTAACCTCTCGAGCTATGATTCTGCTCGGTTCTTTGCTATATAACATATCAGGCTGAATCTGAACATCCGCTAGTGAGATAATATGTAAAAGGTCTGATTGATATTGTCGTAACATTGACACGTGAAACACATTATGAATCCTTTCCAACTTTGACGACAAAGCTAAACAATATTCTACTAGCCTGATTCTTTCAATAATCTCCTACGGCTCGATAAATCGTGGACTTAGCTTTTCATTACAACTGAAACAAATAACTTTCGAACGGTACTTTCAGGAATACTTTATCGCTGACTTGAAATTCAATATCTTTACGTTTTAAATCTGTATACTATTTCTGTCGATTTGAAGCTTCTTTCAAACTATCTCTGATTACTTTCACTTTTTCTTCAGTCTTTCGAATCAAATCAACCCCGTGAATCATTTTCTCACTGAGCTCAATCCAATACAGCAAAGTTCGGCATTTACGACCATACAAATCTTCGTACAGTGCCATCTTTATTCTCGACTGGTAACTATTATTATACGCAAACTCAACCAAGGGTAAATATTTCTCCCAGTTACCTTCGAATTCTAAAACACAACATCGAAGTATATCTTCGAGTACTTGAATCACTCGTTCAGACTGACCATCTATCTGAGGATGGAATGCAGTGCTAAAATGTAAACGCGTACCTAAAGCCTCCTGTAACTTGCTCCAGAATCGTAATGTAAATCCCAGATCTCTATCCAAAATAATGGAAATTGACACCCCATGCAATTTGACAATCTCAGCAACATATTGCTCCCTTAATCTCTCAAGAGGATAATCTATATGTACCGGAATAAAATGTGCAGACTTCGTCAGACGATCAACAACAATCCAAATTGCATCTCTCTTTCACGAAGACAAATGTAATCCCAATAAGAAATTCATGGTGACAAGCTCCCACTTCCACTCCAGTATCATCACTGGCTGTAGCAAACCAAAAGGTACCTAATTTTTGGCTTTAACTTGCTGACATACTAAACATTTTGATACAAACTTAGAAATTTCTCGTTTCATACCTGGCCACTCGTACATTTTTTTAAGTCACTGTACATCTTATTGATACCAAGATGAACAGATAAGTTGTAACACCCCTCACCCGTATTCAACACCGGAATAGGGTTACGGAGCATTTCTGAGCTTATTTCAAAAATAACCATACATTTCACATACATTTTAGAATTTTAAATAAACATCATCAAAATCATTCACATTGTCCCTAATATGAGCCTACAAGGCCCAAAACATGCATTCAGAGTGGTTCAGAACTAAACTGATAACACAAGAAATTTTTACAAAACTTAGAAAACTGTTCAAACTATAAGGGACACATGCCCATGTGGCCCAGCCGTGTGTCTCACACGCTAAAGACACACCCGTGTCACAGGCTGTGTGGACGTTCGAAATGGGATCACATGGTCGTGTCCCAGCCCATGCCCGACCCTGTGTAACTCTCTAACTTGGGTCACACAGCCAGTACATGCCTGTTTAACCAGCCCGTGTGCCCTTCGAAATGGCCACACACTACTATGTGCCAGGCCGTGTGCTAGGCCATACTAAACCTGTAGGGTATACTGACTTATAGTCACACACCCATATGCTGGGTCATGTGAAGCATGCTGACTTGATTTCTAAATCAACACCAGGGGACACACGGCCGTGTCTCTGCCTATATGGACAAAAATAGGCTATTTACCAAGCCATCTTGCCACCCAAATTGGATACACATACACCAAACCAAATGGCACCAAACATGACATAAATAGGAAATCAACCAACCTCAAATAAGCTGAATTCATACCATAACAATACCAATAATACAAGGTACACAAACACCATAGTGTGCCATTCAATTTCATACCAAAACTCATTACCTCAAATCATCAATAAGACTACATTCATTTAAGCATCATCTTACGTAAAATCACATACATACCAATCTCAATTTATCAAACATATGATACACAAATTACCTTTCATCACAAGCGTTTATATTGCAATTACCATAAGTATAATTAAGGCCATTTGCATATATATATGCACAACCAAATCAACCAAAGTAAATCAACTCTCATGGCTATATACCAAAACAAACGTTAAACATTTACAAGCCATTCCAAATGGATAAATTCATTACTAACATATACCAAAATGACCAAAGTTCCTATACATGCCATATATTTCAAAAAAATAGATTCAAAAGTACCAAAACGATAGCTTAATAGTGTGATGATGTCTCCAACAATTCCCAAATTCGAGCTAGCTTTGATTTCACTATAAAACACGAAAAAATAAACAGAGTAAGCTATAAAGCTTAGTAAGCTTGTATGAAAATAACTCTAGTTACCAAAAATATACAATTCAAACATTTGTTCATAAGAATATACAACTTATATAAATACACAAACCTATCAAATATTCAATCACAAGGTTAGATATGAACTTTACAAGTTTCTTCGATTTAAAACTTATACGATTTATGTACATACTTGTACCATCTCGTATGAATCTCATACTCATCCATATCTTTCATATAACCATTGAACCATTCGAAATACTATCGGATACCCGGGAAACTCGCACCCTAAGTGCCACATATATATAGTTGAAGCTATCTCAATCTCATATCACATATAATGCTCACTCTCGAGCTATCAACAGGTCTGCTCACACAAGTTGACGGTCATTGGCTCAAACTCACCTCTGTGATGATTTGAGTCGTTTAGGTTGCCCGATCGTAAAATTAAGTAAGTGTTGAGTTCTTTCAAAGTAAGCTGGAAAAAACTGAAAGTTAAGTTCAAAAACAAAAGGTAAAAGATGGTTGTGAAGATGAATGGGTGAATTCGGCTAAGGCTAAGGTTAAACCAACAATATAGATGATTGTTGATCCGAATATTAAACAGCATTTAGGTGGAATCAGTGCAAATGGTGATGGAAGTGAAGGTGAACCTTAACCCACTATCTATGTCAGATAGGAACCACATGTATAAATGACTGTCACACTTAGACAAGTGATAAGTTTGAAACAAAGAAAGGAATGATGCCATAAGACTAGTCTTGATAAGTAAATTCAGACCTAAAGTGAACAATGAGAGTTGAATTCTCACAAAAGAACAAAAGTAGTTCATAAATTGATCAAAAGTCATTACAACCAGCAATGAACAAAGTATTTATAGGCTTAAGCTAAGTCCAACCGAATGGACACTTACAATTAGATCAAATGAGCTATTAATGAGTTGAACTAGCTCCCTAAATGATTACAAGTCTTTTGGTGAAACCTATGCCTAGGTGATGCCAATGGGCAGCTTATTTAGTCTTCCAATTTAGCTAATTATTTGACTTGATAAGCTAAGCTGAATTTTTTCAATGATTGTTCAGCTAAAGAGTTATGAGCAGGCTTTAATTCTTTCTTGGGCAGCCGAATAAGCAATAGCCAAATAATGGCAATTTAGGCGCACGAACAACCCAATTGGTGTGAACATTTGAACTCCATTAGCCTCCAAATGTGAACAAACTAATTTTGAGCAGCTCCCATGGTGTGAACTCACTTGCTAGCTGAATGGACTAATGTGAATGTGTGTTTGTCCACTAGTATCCACGAATAGTCCCTTAGAGAAGAGAAATCAGATGGTTATCATTTAATTATCATCCCATGCATTATCCACGAATAGTCCCTTAGAGAAGAGAAATCAGATGGACTAATGTGAATGCTCTTCTTTAATGCTTTACTTTGTACCTAAGCTAGTTGATTTAGCTGAATTGATTACCTATAAACACTAAATAAATTCAGTAAGGACATAATCAATGATGCAATTAAGTTTTCTAAACTTAAGACACTTTAAATAGTTGTATAAACTAAGGCAAATTAAATAACTCAAGACAAATTAAATGGCCATAACTAATTAGAACAAATTAATTACCTTAAGACATATTAATTGCCGTATATACTTAGACATTAAATAAACTCAAGACACATTAATTACTTAAACTAAAATAACTAAACTTAATTAAAGTTTATTCCAGGAACTAATCAGCTCAAGAATGAAAAATAAAGTTTAGCTCTTAATAAGCCGTATGGGACGCATGTTGTTGAGCTCCATGAGTGATCAATAAGGCCCGCCACTTCTTCTCCCCATGCTCGATCAATATAGCTTGAAAGAGCTTCTTGGGAATTCTTGGAATGAGACCAAGTGATGGGTCCTAAAGGCAGCTCAATAGGATCGGCATCAGCTTCCCTAGGTAGGATCATCACCTACACCAAAAGAGGATAAGTCAGCAACATTGAAGGTAGCACTTACATCGTACTCACCTAATAGGTCCAACTTATAAACATTTTCATTGATCCTTTTTAAGACTTGAAAAATACTGTCACCCTTGGCAAAAGTTTAGACCTCCTTTGAGTGGGGAACCTTTCCTTGCTCATGTAGATCCAAACCCAATCACCGAGTTCGAATATCACTCGTTTGCATCCTTTGTTCACCTTATGAGCATATTGTTTGGTTCTTCTTTCAATATTATCCCTAACTCTTTGAAGTAATTGTTTTACAAATTTAGCCTTTTTCTTTCCATCTACATGCACTAATTGATTAGAAGGCAAAGGCAATAAATCTAAAAGAGTTAACGGGTTGAAACCATATACCACTTCAAAAGGAGAATGCTTGGTAGCCGAGTGCATCGAACGGTTGTAGGCAAATTCAATATGTGGTAGACACTCCTCCCAAGTCTTCCAATTCTTTCTAATGATGGCCCGCAGCAAGGTTGATAGGATCTGATTGACAACCTTCGTTTGGTCGTCTGTTTGGGGATGGCACATTGTAGAGAACAAAAGCTTGGTGCCAAGCTTACCCAACAAAGTCCTCCAAAAGTGGCTGAGGAATTTTGTATCACGATCGAAGACGATGGTCCTCCGGACTCATGCAACCGCATGATCTCTTTGAAGAAAAAATTAGCAATGTTTAGTACATCATTAGTTTTATGACATGTAACAAAATGGGCCTTTTTAGAAAACCTATCTACTATAAAAAAGATAGAATCTTTTCCACTCTTAGTTCTAGAAAGCCTTCGAATGAAATCCATGGAGATGTCCACCCATTGTTCTTCCAGAATCGGCAGTGGCGTGTACAATTCGTGTGGCTTGATCTTTGACTTAGCTTTCGTGCAAGCAATGCAATGCTCGCACACTTTAGCCACATCACGCCTCATCTTCAGCCAATAAAAGTGCTCTTGAAGGGTAGCCAAGGTCTTGGCTATGCCGAAGTGGCCCATTAGTCCCCCGCTATGTGTTTCATTAACTAGCACATCTCACACCGATCCTTGGTGTATACACAACTTGTTTTCTCGAAAGAGGTACCCATCTTGCCGAAAGTACCTATCATGAGAACCTTGCACACAAAACTTGTACACTTCACCAAAATCAATATCATTTTCATATAAATATTTCAAGTAAGCAAACCCAAGCAGTTTAACATCCAAATGATTAATAAGAGCATACCTACGTGACAATGCATCCATAACAATATTTTCTTTACCTTGCTTATACTTAATCATGTAAGGGAAACACTCTAGGAACTCTACCCACTTAGCATGGCATTTGTTCAGCTTGGTTTGGTCTTTTAAATGTTTTAAAGCTTCATGATCAGTGTGTATGATAAATTCCTTTGGCCAACGATAGTGCTGCCATGTCTCCAATGCACAAATCAAGGCATACATCTCCTTGTCATAGGTAGGGTAATTGAGGGTAGCCCCATTGAATTTCTCGCTGAAGTAGGCAATTAGATGATCATCTTGAGTCAAGGCCACCTTGATTCCTATCCCTGAAGCATCACACCCCATTTTGAAAGTCTTGTTAAAATCAGGTAAACATAATAAAGGAGCATTAGTCAAGCATTCTTTAATTTTGTTAAAAGAAGTTTCTTGTTCATTAATCCAAAGAAAAGGAGAATTTTTATTTATAATACCAGTCAAGAGGGTAGCTAAGGTGCTAAAATTTGGCATAAACCTCTTATAGAAGCTTGCAAGTCCATGAAAGCTTCTCACTTGGTTGGTGCTTGTGGGACGTGGCAATCTTGAATCGCCTTGATTTTCTCCCGGTCCACCTCTAGGCCATCAGCACTCACAATGAACCCTAGAAACACAACTTTATCAGTTCAGAAAGAGTCTTTCTTGATATTAGCGTAAAGCACTTCCTTACGTAAAAATTCTAATACAGCACGCAAATGTTCAATATGATCAGTCAAAGACCTGCTATAAATTAAAATATCGTCAAAGTATACTAGGCAAAACCTACAAATGAAAGCATGCAATACATGATTCATTAGACGCATAAATGTGCTAGGGGCATTTGTAAGGCTGAATGTCATCATTAGGCATTCATACAAACTGTATTTTGTTTTGAAGGCCGTTTTCCACTCATCCCCTTCTCTTATGCAGATTTGATGATATCCACTCTTCAAGTCTATCTTGGAAAAAAGGTTGGCTCCACTAAGTTCATCTAACATGTCAATGAGCCTAGGAATGGAATGCCTATATCTGGCCATGATTTTATTAATGGCATGGAAATCCATACACATTCCCTATGAGCCGTCCTTTTTGGGCACTAGAAGAATGGGCACCACACAAGGGCTCAAACTTTCGCGTATGTATCCCTTTTCCATCAAATCAGCCACTTGACGTTGCAATTCTTTAGTCTCTTCGGGATTTCTCTGATAGGCTAGTCAGTTTGGGATTGATGCTCTGGGCACAAAGTCAATTTGATGCTCAATGCCTCGAATAGGAGGCAATCCACTCGGCACTTCCTCCAGAAATAGGTCCTCGAATTCTTAAAGCAAGGAAACAATAGAAGAGGGAAAATTTTGGTTGAAATCATTAGTTTCAAAAAGACATTCTTTGTACATAAGTACAAGAATGGGCTATCTCGTCAAAAATATTTTCCTCGCTTCTCTTCTCCTTGCAAAAACACTTATTTTTTCATTCTCGTTTTCTTTTTACTTTTCTTTTTCCACTCATGTCTTTGCCTCACTTTTCTCACTTTTTCCTTTCTTTTTCTCTATTTTCTTTTCTTTTTCTTTTTCATTCTTTTTTTCTTTTTTTTTTTGCTTTTCAACAGATTGTTTTAACTTTAATTGGTCTTTGTACACTTGTTTCGGGGTGAGAGGTGCTAACGTTACATTTTTGCCTAAGTGTTTGAACGTGTATTGGCTTGTATATCCATCATGGATTACACGTCGATTGAACTTCCATGGATGACCTAAAAGAATATGTCCCGCGTGCATTGGCACCACGCCGTACACCATCTCTTCTTGATACTTCCCGATGGAAAATGCCACAACGACTTGTTTGGTCACTTTCAGCTCACCACCGTCATTGGGCCATTGTAATTTGTACGGATTTAGGTGCTTCGTCATGGCTAACCAAAGCTTCTCCACTAGCATACTACTTGCGACGTTGGTACAACTCCCCCCGTTGATGATCATGCTACACACCTTGCCTTGGATGTGGTAACGGGTGTGAAAGATGTTTCCCCTTTATTGCTCATTGCCAGCACTTTGGATGTTCAAACTTCTCTTCACAACAAGAATTTCACCTTTATCTGGATACTCCATTTCTCCTGTTTCATCGATGGGGATTTTGGGCTCGTCTTCTTTTTTCTCATTGGATTCGATCTCGCCATCGGCCCTTACCACTATGACTCGTCGATTGGGATATTGGCTAGCTATGTGTCCCCATTCTTGACACTTGAAACACTTGATATCTCTCGTGCGATTTGGAACAAGTTTGTTCTTGTTTTTACTTATCTCACCAATGGTTTGATTGGAATTGACAGCTATAGCAGGCTCTTTGGTTTGAATGGGGGCTTTGTTGGCTCATTGGCCCTATTTTGTGGTTTAGGCATTGGGGTAAGGTCGACTAGTTCCCTTCCACTTCAATTGCTTCTCTAACTTGATGGCCATATGAACCATGTCCATCACTTTGACATAATATTGTAATTCCACTATGTTGGTGATGTCACGGTTTAATCTCACAAGAAACATGGCCATTGTTGCCTCACGATCCTCCTCGATGTTAGCTCAGATCATGGCTACTTCCATCTCCTTATAGTATTCTTCAACACTTCTATTTCCTTGGGTAAGGATTTGCAAATGTTGGTATAGGTCTCGATGATAGTAGGTCAGAATGAATCGCTTCCTCATGATGACCTTCATTTTGGTCCAAGTTGATATGGGCCTTTCTCTATTTCTTCTTCGACTTGTCATGAGTTGATCCCACCACACTATGGCATAGTCTGAGAACTCTATAGCCGTGAGCTTCACTTTCTTACTCTCTGAGTAATTATGACACTCGAAGACAAGTTCTATCTTTTTCTCCCACTCCAAGTATGCGGGATCATTTTTCCCTTGGAACGGGGGTGTGGCCATCTTGATGTTCTTTAGACTATCGTCCACACGAGTTCTTTCCCTAAGGTTGTGGTTTCTATGGCCTTGTTGCCTTACACTTTGAACCAACGCTTGATCACTATCATTGTCACTTGGTTCGAAAAAGTCTTCTTGGTTTTGTATAGGATGCCTGTGCCCTCGCCTTGCATTTTGAGGGGTTCCCTCACGTTGGCCTCGCTCTTCAACTCGATCCAAATGTTCTTCGATGGGTTCAAGCCTTCGATCAAATAGACACTCCATTTTGCGCATGATGGCTTGGAGTGTAAGATCTGGTACTCCTCCTCTAGTTACCACATTCCTTATAGGACAAAAACCACCACCTTCATTTGGATTCCTTTTCGGAATTTGTGACATTTTAGAGTACTCACAACAAAACCTCAAAAGTTCTCTCAAAGAAAAAAAATTCACACAATTTGGCTTTTTCTCACTCGAATAGTCGCACCACACTCTTGCCTTTTTCCTCTCAATTAGCCTTTCTAAGTTCTCAATGGACTACTTAGACTTAGCAGCAATCGATCTGGAGTCAATTTGCAAAAGTGATAATTAGTTTTGTGTAGGAATAGATGTTAGGACAAGGGTAGGGTAGAAAACAAAATGGAAAGCTTTGAAGTGTGGTCGAAAGGTAGGAAAGTAACTAAATTAATTTGTGTAGCAAGTAAAATGTTTGAGCTAGCTTCTTTCCTCTTTTCTTTTTACTTAAACGAATTTTGTACTCTCAAACTTGATTTTTACACTTTGAACTACAATTGATGCTAAAATTTTTTTGTACGAATTTTTTTTCAACTTATAATTCTCGGAATACTAAAAACGTCGATACTTAGTTAACTTTCACCAGCTTATGATTGTTGACCAGAATCTTAAACAGCACTTAGGTGAAATCGGTGGAAATGGTGATGGAAGTAAAGGTGCACCTTGTCCCACTATCTATGTCAGATAGGAACCACATGTATAAATGAATGCCACAATTAGACAAGTCATAAGTTTGAAACAAAGGAAGGAATGAAGCCACAAAATTGCTCTTGATAAGTCAACTCAGTCCTGGAGAGAACAATGAGAGTTGAATTCTCACAAAAGAACAAAAGTAGTTCATAAATTGATCAAAAGTCCTTACAAGCAATGAGCAAATTATTTATATGCTTGAGCTAAGTCCAGCTGAATGGACAGTTACAATCAGCTCAAATTGTTCTATTAATGAGCTGAACTAGCTCCCTAAATAATTACAAGTCTTTTGGTGAAACTTATGCCTAGGTGACGCCAATGGGCAGTCTATTTAGTCTTCCAATTCAGCTAATTAATTAACTTGATGAGCTAAGCTAACTTTGTTAAATGATTGTTCAACTAAAAAGTTATGAACAGGCTTTAATTCTTCCTTGGGCAGCCGAATAAGAAATAGCCAAAATAATGGCAATTTAGGCGCACGAAAAACCCAATTGGTGTGAACATTTGAACTCCATTAGCCTCCAAATGTGAACAAACTAATTTTGAACAGCTCACATGGTGTGAACTCACTTGCTAGCTGAATGGACTAATGTGAATGTGTGTTTGTCCACTGGTATCCACGAATAGTCCCTTAGAGAAGAGAAATCAGATGGTTACCATTTAATTATCATCCCATGCATTAGCCAAATGCATGCTCTTCTTTAATGCTTTACTTTGCACCTAAGCTAGTTGATTTAGCTGAATTGATTACCTATAAACACTAAATAAATTTGATAAGGACATAATCAATGATGCAATTAAGTTGTCTAAACTCAAGACACTTTAATTAGTTGTATAAACTAATACAAATTAAATGGACGTACTAATTAGAACAAATTAATTATCTTAAATAAACTTACTTGTCGCATATACTTAGACATATTAAATAAACTCAAGACACATTAATTACTTAAACTAAAATGACTAAATTAAAGTTTATTCCAGCAACTAATCAGCTCAAGAATGAAGACTAAAATTCAGCTCTTAATAAGCTGTATGGGATGCATTTTGTTGAGCTCCATGAGTGATCAATAAGGCCCGCCACTTCTTTTCCCTATGGTTGATCAATGTAGCTCGAAAGAGCTTCTTGGAACTTCTTGGAACGAGACCGAGTGATGGGTCGTAAAGGCAGCTCAATGGGATCGGCAGTAGCTTTCCTAGTTAGGATTGCACCAGTCATGATGAAGCTACTCTGTGCTGCTCACACAAGCTGATGAGTATCTGCAACACATGCCGGATAACTCAGCCACTGGTAGGACGTACGGACCAGCACCCAAATCACATAATCCCTAATGACATGTCATTCGTATCCTAATCTATTCCTAAGGTTCAACCGGGATTTCTTATTTTCTGAATCGTCATCGAATCATATCCACAAGATTGTATTCACAATTTGTTCAATAGCAAAGCATTTAAAATACAAATATAATAATGCTTATTACATATGAACTTACCTCGATTGCAAAAACGGCAAAATAAGTCTATTAGTCATATACTTTGATCTAAATTCAAATTTCGCTTTTCTTGATCTAAATGTAATCAAAATTAACTTATTTAATTATCATTCTATCCAATTTAATAAAAAATACACATTACGGCAACTTTACACTTTTGCCCTTTATATTTCAACATTTTTACAATTTAGTCCCTATTCTCATAAAAATACAAATTCATGCAATTCAACCCATACCTATGCTAGCCGAATTCAATTAAGTCCCTAGCAGCCCATATTTTTCATTTATTTCACAATTTAACCACAAAATTTCAACATTTCTCAATTAAATCCCTAATTGATAATTTTGTCAAAAATCACTTTACAAATGTTATTTATCTAACAACAAGCATACATTTTCTACCATTAAACATTAAAATACATGCTATTTCATCAATGGAAAAACCCTAAACCTTTAAGAATTTTGCAAATTAGTCCTTGGGCTAGGTAGATTAAGTTACAACGATCTTAAAAACATAAAAATCATTAAAAGCGGGACAAAAATCACTCACCAATAGCACAATGAAGCTTGGCCAAATGTTGAATGTTCAACAATGGATTTTGCCCTATTATTTTTGGTTGGAGAAGGAACTAAAAGATGATAAAATGTTTTGGTTTTATTTATTTTAACATAAATTACTCAATTACTATTATAACCCTTAAAAACATTTATATTCTCACTTATATCAGGCCATGTACATCCACTATCAACATAAATGGTCTAATTACAATATAAGGACCTCCACTTTAAGATTCTATAGCTATTAGACACCTTTAACTAATAGAACACAAGTTTTACACTTTCTGCAATTTAGTCCTTTTTATCAAATTGAACACTCAAACTATAAAATTTCTTAACAAAACTTTCACACAATCATACTATCATGTTGTAAACATTAAAATAATAATAAAATAATTATTTTGACTTTGAATTTTTGGAACCGAAACCACTATTCTAATTTGACTAAAAACGGGTTGTTACATAAACTATACTATGAGCTTAATGTAAAATCTTCTAGACGAGATCTGAATTTCTTGGAAATGAAAATTCTACTTTTGAAGTATAAATAATTGTCGGATCCAATCTGGAAATCTGAATCAAAATTCGACTCACTCTGTTTCCATTTAGCTAACAATGCATCATCACAATTTTTAGCCTCACAAATCTGTTGTAAAAACATCGGTCTAACTTTCAACTTAGCTAAGATCGAACCATCATCAGACAACATCAATCGCGTATTCAATGCTTGCAAAGCAAAAAGAGATTTTTTGCTCAAAGCATCAGTGACTACATTGGCTTTACTGGGATGATAATCTATAATCAAATCATAATCATTTAATAGCTTGAGCCACTTACGTTGTCTCAGATTCAAATCTTTCTGCTACATTAAATACTTCAAACTTTTGTGATCTATAAAGATGTGACATTTTTCGCTGTACAAATGGTGTGTAAACACAATAGCTTCCAATTTTCGTGCATTGGATAATTCTTTTCGTACGACTTTAACTGTTTAGAAGCATAAGCTATTACTTTGCCTTCCTGCATCAAAACACAGCCTAAACCATTCAAAGAAGCATCACTGAAAATCACAAATTCTTTACCCAACTCAGGCTGAACTAACACTGGTGCCTCGGTCAACAATGCTTTCAAATGATTGAAACTTTGCTAACATTTCTCAAACCACTCAAACTTCACATCTTTTTGCAATAATCTCGTCATTGGTGTTGCAATCATCGAGAACCCCTTTATGAACATTCTATAATACCCAGCTAGTCCCAAAAAACTTCTAACCTTGGATACATTCCTTTGAGGTTTCCAATCGACAACGGCTAAAATCTTGCTTGGATCAACTCTGATCCTTTGGCTGATACAACATGTCCCAAAAATCTAACTTCCCGAAGCTAGAATTTGTATTTGCTAAACTTGGCGAATAGTTGCTTTTTGCACAAATTTTGCATAACATTTCTCAAATGCTTGGAATGCTCAATCTAATCTCGTGAGTAAATCAATATATCATCGATAAATACCACAACAAACTGATCTAAATACGGTCTAGAAATTTTGTTAATCAAATCCATAAATACAAAAGGTGCATTAGTTAAACCAAACGACATCAAAAGAAATTCATAGTATCCATACTTGTTTTGGAATGCAGTTTTTGGCACATTAGAATCTGTAACTCACACCTGATAATAACCAGAACGAATACCAATCTTCAAAAATATTTTTGCACCTTTCAACTGATTAAACAGATCATCAATATGCGGCAATGGGTATTTATTCTTGATCGTAACTTTGTGGAGCTGGCGATAATCAATGCATAATCTCATAGATTTTTCCTTTTTCTTAACGAACATAACAGGTGCACCCCAAGGTGAAAAACTAGGTTGAGTAGAACCCCTATCTGTCAACTCTTGCAGTTGTGCTTTCAACTCTTTTAACTCAATATGAGCCATTCTATAAGGAGCTATTGATATTGGTGATGTTCCTGATACTAACTCAATGACAAACTCAACTTCTCTGAGAGGCGGTAACCTAGTTAACTCTTTTGCCCGATCACGATCCATTCCACGTCTTTCTTGATCTATAACAAAACATTTAGCTCATTTAACACTCATACTATTTATTTCAATCCAAAAATCACATTATGAAAAAATTACGTTTTTTCCCCCTAACTTTTACAAAATTACGATTTTGCCCCTAGGCTCAGAAATTTAATTTCAGCCCTTATTCTTATATTTTATGACATGCTGAACATTTTTCTCTTCTATGGAAACATCAAATTCTCACTCTAACATGTACTTATGAACATTAGGTACTTTTACCGATTATGCCGTTTTGCTCGTTTTCACTTAAAACCGAGTAGCACAAGTTGTCTAACATAATTTAAAACCTCATATTCTATCATAAAACACCAAAATAGACAAATTTCACCTATGGGTATATTTCCAAATATGAACCCTAGTTGAATTATTGTTAACATAAGCTAAATCGAGCTACCGGAATTTCAAAAACATAAAAATCATTAAAAACGGGGCTTGAAATCACTTACTATGAAGCTTGAAAGTTGAAGAAACCCTAGCTATGGAGAGAGGTGAAATTCGGCCAAGCTTAATGAAGATGAACACATTTCTGTGTTATTTATCCCATTTTATTTCATTTAATATACAAATGACCAAAATGCCCTTACTACTAAACTTTCCAAAAATTCCATCCAAGTCCAATTTTTGTCCATAGACTTAGAAATTGATCAAATTGCTATTTAAGACTTCCTCATTAATATTCCAAAGCAATTTCATACTAAAAACTTCTAGAATGCAAGTTTTGCAAATTATTAGATTTAAAAACTTCTAGAATGCAAGTTTTGCAAATTATTAGATTTAGTCCCTAATTTCAATTTAAGCACTTTATGCATAAAATTTCATCACGAAATTTTCACACAATCATGCAATCATATCATGAACCTCAAAATAATTATAAAACAATTATTTCTATCTTGGATTTGTGGTTACAAAACCACTAATCTAATTAGGCCCTAATTCGGGTTGTTACAAGAAAATTACAACTCTGAATCATCAACAGAAAGTTTTTGCAAAACTTATCAACTAGCACATACTGACCTAGGGGGTTCGATACTTTAACCACAAATTCAATGAACTCAATAGGTAAATTCTTACTTCACACTAGATTTGTGCATACATACGAAAGGGTTGATCCCGAATCAATCAAAGTAGTAACATTAGTATCAAAAATAGAAAATATACCAGTAATAACATCTGGCTTTGAAGCTTCCTCTCCTGCTCGAATTACGTAAGCTGGCTGGTGCTCATGCCTCAGATCTCACAGCAGAGTCTTTTGTTCCAGTACCACTATTACTTGTATTTTCAAGATTACGAGGTGGTCTACTTCTCGCGACAGTATTGCTAGGTCAAACATTCTGAACTTTTTCTTTCTTGAGTACCTCTAGGCATTCTCGAATAAAATGCTTATATGAACCACACTTGAAACACGCATTGTCTTTTGCCCTACACTCACCAAACTATTGACATCCACACCATTGACAGTCAGGCTTATTATCTTTAACTCTACCTACGCTCGCTACAGACAAAGCTTGTGCCTTTGAACCCGAATGTTGTTTACCTGATCAGAACAGATGAGGGTATTGTTGTCGCATCGCCTCCTCGGGTTCCCACGTGGCCTCCTTAGAACTATGATTACGCCAAAGTACCTTAACCAGTGGAATAGACTTCCTCCTTAAAACCTTTACATCACGCTCCAATATCTGAACTGGTTCTTCTTCAAAAGTCAGGTCTGGCCTAACCTCAATCTCCTCAACCAAGATAACATGCATGGGATCAGAATGGTAGTGCCTCAGCATAGAGACATGAAACACATCGTGAATCCGGTCCAATTTTAGAGGCAACTCTAACTGATATGCAACCGGCCTTACACGTTTTAGTATGCGATAAGGCCCAATAAACCTAGGGCTCAACTTGCCCTTCTGTACAAATCTCAATACCTTTTTCCATAGCGAGACCTTGAGAAAGACAAAGTCCCCCACAGAATACTCAATCTCCTTACGTTTCAGATCCGCATACGACTCCTGTCTATTAGATGATGCCTTCAGTCGATCCCGAATTAGTCTAACTTTATCCTTAGTATCAGAAACCAATTCAGGGCCCAGAACACGCTGCTCACCCAACTCAGTCCAAAATGAAGGAGTACGACACCTACAACTGTATAATTCCTTGTAAGGTGCCATCTGTATGCTAGACTGATAGCTATTGTTATACGTAAACTCTACTAACGGTAAGTAGTCCTATCAACTGCCCCAGTAATCTATCGCACAACTCCTTAACATGTTCACCAGTATCTAAATCACCCTCTCTGATTGAACATCTATCTGAGGATGGAATGCAGTACTGAAGTCCAACCTTGTACCCAGAGCTTCATGCAGCTTCTTCCAGAACCGAAACATGAAGCGAGATCCCTATCAAAAATTATGGAAACCAGTACCCCATGCAGTGTCACTATCTCAGACATATACAGGTTAGCCAACTTCTGCAAAGAGTAATCGGTATGAACTGGTATGAAATGGGCGGACTTGGTCAATCGATCCACGATGACCAATACTAAATCTTTCTTAGTAGGTGTTAGGGGTAGCCCACTAACGAAGTCCATAGTCACTCTCTCCCACATCCAAAGCAGAATCTTAACAAGCTGAAGCAACCTTGAAGGTAACTGATGTTCAACCTTCACTTGTTGGCAAGTCAGACATTTACCGACGAAGTCGTTAACCTCACGCTTAAGACCCGGCCACCAATATACCTCTCGAAGGTCTTGGTCTCGAAGGTCTTGAAGGTCGTAGTATAGACTACCTCAAATTAGTATCCTTCGGTACATAGACTCTCCCACGAAAATAGAGTATCCCTTCACTATTCAGTCAAAGTCCAATGTGTTACCACTTTCAATCTGTCAGAATCGAAGACCCAGTGACTCATCCTATAGCTATTTACTCTTAATCTATTCAATCCACATCGGTTTAACTTGAAGTTTAGCCAACAGACTACCATCATCAAATAAGCTAAGATGAGAAAACATCTCCCTTAGATCAGTATTAGCCTTATGGTTCAGTGCATCAGCAACCACATTGGCCTTACCAAGATGGTACTCGATCATACAGTTATAGTCTTTAAATAGCTCAATCCATCTACACTGCCTAAGATTTAGATCCTTCTGAGTGAGGAGATACTTGAGGCTCTTATGATTCGTGTAAATAATACACTTCTCACTGTACAGGTAATGCCTCCAAATTTTTAGTGAGAATGCACTGCAACCAATTCCAAGTCATGCGTTGGATAATTCGCCTCATGATTCTTAAGCTGACGAGATGCATAAGCCACCACCTTATCCTCTTACATCAACACACATTCCAAACCAACATGTGATGCATCGCTGTAGACAGTCAACTCTTTCCCAGACACTGGTTGTATCAAGACAAGAGCCTCAGTTAGAACTTTCTACGCTTTTCAAAACTCTCTTGCTGTGCATCAGTCCAGTTAAATGCCACACCCTTACGCAACAACTTCATCGGGGGTGCAGCAATCAATGAAAACCCCTCAACAAATCGTCGACAATACCCTTCCAGTCCCAAAAAACTATGAATCTCTGATATAGTCTTAGGTGGCTTCCAATCTAGAGCAGCTTTAATTTTCTGAGGATCAACCCTAATCCCTTCAGCAGATACCACATGACCTAAAAAATGTTACCTCTCGCAACCAGAATTCACACTAATTAAACTTGGCGTACAATTGTTTCTCTCTCAGAATCTGCAGAACAACTCAGAGATGTTCATCATGTTCATCTTCAATCCTCGAATACACCAGGATGTCATCAATAAAAACCACTACGAACCGATCCAGATAGGGCTGGAACACTCAGTTCATCAGATCTATAAAAGCAGCTAGTGCATTCGTTAGTCCAAACGGTATCACTAGGAACTCGTAATGACCATAATGATTCCTAAATGCTGTCTTATAAACTTCAGTCTCTTTAACCCTCAGTTGATGGTACCCCAATTAGAGATCAATCTTAGAGAATACTGAAGCTCCACGAAACTGGTCGAACAGATCATCAATCCTCGACAGGGGGTACTAATTTTTAACGGTTAATTTATTCAATTGCCGGTAATCGATGCACATACGCATGGATCCATCCTTCTTTTTCACAAACAATACCGATGCTCCCCATAGAGATACACTAGGGCGGATAAACCCACTGTCTAAAAAATCTTGAATCTAAGCCTTAAGCTCCACAAGCTCTTTCGGTGCCATTCTATAAGGGGTGACAAACACCGAAGCTGTACCAGGTAGGAGCTCAATCCCAAACTCAACTTCATGGTTTGGAGGTAACCCATGTAGCTCATCAAGAAAAACATCCGAAAAGTCTTTAACTGTTCTGATATCCTTAATAGAAGAAACCTCAGAATCTGAAACACCAATGTAGGCTAGATACGCCTCACAACCCTTACGAACCAATTTCTCAACCCTTAATGCAGAGATCACATTTGACAAATAATTCTGACACTTCCCAATTACAACAACCTCCTCATCCTCTACAGTTTTTAGTACCATACGTTTAGCAGCACAATCCAAGCTTGCCCGATGTTTTACCAACCAATCCATTCCCAGAATTAAGTCAAATTCTCCAAAAGGAAGTTCCATCAAATCCACCGAAAAGGTAACTCCTTGAACCTCCAAAGGTACATCTCTGAATAGTTTATCTACCCTTACAGACTGCCCCAATGGACTCAATACAATAACCTCACTTGCAATACTCTCAACCAAGATATCCAAAGTCTCAGACACATTACAAGCTATATAGGAACGAGTAGATCCTATATCTATCAGTGCACTATAAGGTACATTATAAATGGAGAACGTACCCATGATAACATCTGGAGCATCTCCATCCTCTTAGCGATGTGCAACATAAACCGGAGCTAGCTGCCTCGCCTCAGTGCGACCAGCACCTTTGCCCGATGCCCTCTGACCACAGCCCAAACCATTTCCACCTCTGGCCTGACTGCGGCCTCTCAGTGGCTGTTAAACAACCTTCGACGGCTGTACAGTACCCATACCAGTAGCTTGCATCTAATCGGACCTCCATGGACAATCTCTGATACAATGCTCCAATGATCCGCACCTCAAACATGCCCCAATCCTTTTTCGGCACTCACCCTGATGGAGTCTTCCACAATTAGTACAAGGCTGCGGTCCAGTAGCAACAACAGGGGCCCCAACTCTGATCGGCCCATCAACTTTGGCCTTTTTCTTATGCCTCAGAAAGGAACTTGAAGGCTCTGATTCCCTCTTATTCTTACCTTTCTCCTTCTCACGGTTCTGGCGCTTAGCGTGCTTCACATCCTCGGCGATATTCGCCTTATCCACTAAAGCAGCAAAATCTCGCTCCCTCTGAGGAGCTATCAGAACCCTTAAACTAGCCCTAAGATTGTCCTCAAAACGAACACAATGCTTGTACTTGGTCGCTACCACCCTACACGCATAGCGGCTTAATCTAAAAAATTCAGCCTTATATTCGTCGACTGATTTATCCCCCTATGTCCGATTTAGAAACTCCCCCCTTTGAGCATCCACATAATTAGCGCCCATATATTTTCTTTGAAAAGCGGCCTTGAAAAATTCCCAGGTCAAACAATCAGGCTTAGTGCCCTCTTTAACTGTAAGCCACCACTAGTAAGCCTCATCTCTCAACAGTGACACTGCACCATTTAGTTGCTACTCGGGGGTACAATCGAGATCATCCATGATCCTTTCCGTGCCATCAATCTAATATTGAGCTACATTTGGGGCAACTCCAGCAATTCCCCTAAAAATCTAAGCTCCATTAGACTGGAGTTGTTCCATAACCGACCCACAGCTCACAGCACCAGTATTAGGCCTAGCGACCCTCTTCAAAATCTGCAACATGGCCTGGGACAATGCGTCGTCCCCAGTCGCATGATCATGAGACATCGTCTCAGTCACAAGTGAAGTCGGCACTTCTCTAACTTCAACATTAGGCAAGTGGCCAGATGACGAAGACCCAGTCCGAGCACCTCCACGTCCTCCTTCGCAGCCTCTTATACCCTTTCCACGAGTACCTCTGGTGCTCATTATCGAATTACGCTTTATCTGTATTAATAATTTTATGCATCAATTTACAATTCCAGTGTTTATTAATGGATATTTTATGAAAAACACTATCGGTAATTTAGAGTTCATTTTCGTGGATCGCAGTCTTACTACAGTTTTAGTTTACCATAATAGAGTGTTTTCGTACAGTTTACTACCTACAGTAGTGTCAATATTTCAGTTTAAAACAAGAAACAGTTTCAGAAGACTTACAGAATCGGCACCGGAGACTTAGTGTACCACACATTCAGTAAAATTTTCAAAATACTTCAAATCATTTTGAAATAGTTCTTTTAGAAATCTAAGTTTTGTGGGGTAAACTTGGCTTTGATACCACTAAATGTAACACCCCAAACCCGGCCCGGACGTTATGGCCGAATCTAGTGATGTCATATTGAAGTGTTTTTCACGAAGCATAATATCGTTGAAAAACCCATTCTATATATTTAACCTCTTTGTGATCTCAACGAAGATTTTAGAATGTTTCATTCCCATTCAAAACTTAAGTTGTTTGGCATAAGTTAATCATATTAAATTGATATTAATTTTAAAACATTATTTCTTGAAGAAGCTTTCAAAACATGTTGCATCAACGTGGTTTTTGAAAAAAACATTTATCTTTTCGGAAACCCGCTTCCTACTACTAACAAATATAAATCCAAATAAGTAAAACCCCAAATTAAATCTTAAAAATTTAAAAAGGCCTTATTACATCAAAAATACCCAAAATAAACCTACTTATATTTTAAAAACTCAATGAGCAAGTCCGTGCAGTTAGGTGGCCACATTCGAGTCCCTCGTAGCACCAACCTGCCTAAGTCTAGGGATTACCTGTACAGATAAATAGATGGGTGAGTTATGAAAACTTAGTGTGTAATCCCATATCAAATAATCAATCAGTGAGCATATACGTTTGGGCCAATGCCCAATTCAGTAAAGGTTCAGTTTCAGTTAGGGCCTTAGCCAAATACAGTATCAGTATCAGTGTGGGCCTGAGCCCATCTTAGTGATAGTACAGTACATATATGCAATCAAAAGATCATACCCAACTAGCCTCTACACTCTATCTCCGTCCAACCCTACACTCCATGTGGGGATAAAATCAACCCACCTATCCCTACACTCTAAGTAGTACCGATTGCGGCACTAAACAGTATTTGTAGAAGAGCTGCCAGTACAGTACACTTCCTCCAATCATAATAAATCCCATCCCCATGAAACATATCATGTGCCATGTCATAATCTCATACGTGTGATCAAACATAATCTTACATCTCATTGGGGCATATCAGTCATTTTTCCATGTAGGGGCATTTTAGTCGTTTTATCAATTAGGGGGTCTAGGTACACTTACTGATCCAACAGTAGGTCCACAGTCATCTCGGGCGACCTGTGAAACCTTAATAGCCATACAGTGAAAATGGGCCCACGACCCAAATTGCAGCACATGTAGGCCCGCACGCCCGTGTAGCCCACATAGCCCACAAATGACCTTGGCCATGTAACACCTCAAACCCGGCCCAAACGTTATTGCCAAATCTGACGTGTCATATGGACTTACGACTTAGTATAAATATAATCAGAAAATAAAACCATAGCGAAAAAGATATTTAAATAGCGGCCTTATTACAACTTAAAACCCAAAATTAAATCAGAATATAAAATAATAATAATAAACTAACTTAGAAAAACCAACTTTATAGATGATATTGCCACTCCGAATCCCTCACAGCTCCAAGCCCACTATGGTTGGGGATTTCCTGCAGAGATGAAAATAAAGGGTGAGTTCGGTAAACTCAGTGTGTAACATAACCCAACCATAGCCCAAAACAGATCAAACCTCAGAGTCAGAATTATCTGGGCCTTGGCCCAGTACAGAAATCAGAATGAAACCCATAGGCCCATAGCAGATACAGAACAAATATATCATGAATGTAGAAATCCCAACCCAGATCCATCCATAACACCCCCGTACCAGCCTTACACCATGTGGGGAGACTACTCGACCCACCCAACCGCTACACACCATAAAAATTGCAGCGAAGCTGCCATATATTATGACGAAGTCACCAGATACAGATATTGTGGCTAGGCCACCAGATTGCAGCGAGGCTGCCAGAACGCTTCCTCCATCCATATAAACCCATGTCCCATGCAACAGTAATAATTTGTCATGGCATACATATACAGAAACAGAACTTTATGCTTTTCAGAAAAAAATAACCCTAGGGGTAAAATCGTAATTTTGCATGCATAAGGGTATTTCAGTAATTATTACCTATTGCTAAGGTTTCATGCTCATTTTAATGTTTACCAAGTAATCAGAAGTACTTACCTCGTCTTTTTACCAAAGTGGGTCAGTTGGCCCATTGGCCCGTTTTCAGCCCATTAAGCCCAAAAATACCGTTGTGTACGAAAATGCACACTCTGCACTCTAATCATCCAAATCACCATATTCATTAACAACTGTCTCACGAGCGCTCGTACGCTCGCGAGTTCACAAAATACCAACGTTTCAGTATTTTGGCTTTTACCGATTCAATCTAAGGGAGGGTGTCGTTTACACACCTGGTTGATGACGATTGATGACGATATCTCCCCCGCGATAATCCTACAATCGATCACTAACGCATTAGATTTACGAATTAACAATAACAAACATAAATCCACATCAATTAATCCAATCATCACACAAGTTAGTCATTTACGCACGAGGGGCAAAATAGTCATTTAACACCCTAGGGGCAAAACGGTAATTTTACCCCACAAGGGTATCTCGGTAATTCTACCCTACAGGGGTATTTCGGTATTTCTACCCTACAAGGGTATTTCGATAATTCTATCCTATAGGAGTATTTCAGTAATTCTACCCTACAGTGGTATTTCAATAATTCTACCCTACAGTGGTATTTCGGTAATTCTACAACTTATCCACTTGGGCCTACGGACCCATTGGGACCACATGGCCCATTTCAGCCTGTCACGACCCGAAATAGCCGTCCTACTGCTAGAGTAATGAGAAATACACACTTGTTAAGAGACTGCAGTTAATCCGCGCTCCAAACACTCTTAGCTGACGCCCAACCCAAACGAACACATCACAAAGCGAAAGGGATCAGCCAAGAAGGGTATGCCTACTCTCCTCATGGTTTGCTCTATTTAAAGCTAGCTCTCCATCTACTCTTATGTTAGCTTCCCGATGTGGGATCCCTCCATCACCAGAGTTTAAAACCAACACCAACTCTTGCCGTCCCAACATAGCAAAATAATCAACCTTTGCGTGCCAAAGGATTCGAACCAAAGTCCTCTCACATGCCAACTCACGCCACCACCACTAGGCCATTAACTCATTTGTGTCATAAATCCAACACATTAAACTTTAAAGCGCACTTACTTGCTTCCAGATTTATTGAAAAGAAAAACCAAAATATATTGCAAGAGCCAAGACTTGAACCTTGGACCCCTTGCTTCCTCTATGGCGTCACTTCCTTGTCCCCTAAGTGGCACCACCTTGCCACTACACCACACTCATTTTTGTGTCATCTTTTACCCCATTACTCTTAAAAGCCCAAATGCCAATTGCATCACCTGTTCATAAAATTAAAATTCCGAAGGCTACCACGGATTTAACTTAAGTTCGGGCCTTCCAAAGGCCCAATAACCTACTAAAATATATATATTAACCTGTAACACCACGAACCCGAGACCGACACCGGAGTCGGACACGAGATGTTAACAAACTTTGAAAAAATTTTCCAGACACTTCCCAGTCTGAGTACTAGTCGCTTCAAAAATCATATCCTGAGTTTCACAACTCGAAAATCAGTTTTGTGATTTTTCCCTGAAACTAGACTCATGTCCCCACCTATGTATTTTTTTCTAGAATTTTTGGTCGGGCCAATTAGTACAGTTTATTAGTCAAAGTCTCCCATGTTACAGGGGTCGACTACACTGACCTTTTCCCATTACGACTTGGATATCTCTCTGCACAGAGCTTCAATACTGATTCCGTTTGTTTCTATGGAAACTAGACTCAGAGAGGAATCCATACATATATGGTATGACTCCTAATTATCTCTGGTCAATTTATAGTGAATTTCCAAAGTCAGAACAGGGAATCCAGAAACTGTTCTGGCCCTGTCCCACAAGAACCCGAATATCTCTTACTGTACTGTTCATATGATTGTTTCGTTACTTTCATATGAAAGTAGATTCATCAAGGTTCGATTAAATAATTTATTCACTATTTAACTCCACTCCTACGAATTCTTGTGATTTTTCCAATCCACACCACTGCTGCTGTCAGCCTCTGTTTTCAAAGTAAACCTTACCTATTTTCGGGGTTTCATGGACCAACTAGGGCCTTGTCATACATATGCCCACATATGATCATACTTAGCCATTCCAATGGCTGATCATTTGCTCAACACTTCCATTCCAACTATAGTTACATCATGAAACCATCTATACATTCATAAACACGAATGGTCTAATGCCATACTCCACCTCTACAAGCCATTTTCGCATGGCTGTACACTTATACATTTCATAAAGTACTCGAAAAACACCAATGGGTAGTCCTATACATGCCATATCAAAATTCAACCAAAATAGTACCCAAAAGAGCCTTTGATAGTGTGGGCGACTTCGACTTCAAGATCCCGAGTCCGATAGCTGGAGAACCAAAAATCTATGAAACAGAGGAGCAGTGTAACGAGTAAGCAATTTATGCTTAGTAAGTTTTGAGCAAGGAATTCCAGCATAAACAAAGAATAACACACATTTAGCTAAACGGAATATTTCATAATACGCAATTTACCGATATCAAACTTGCTTCACAACATTAACAACCCTTATGTACATACACAATAGACTAACTTAGCCGAAGGCCGGTAGCTCGTTTATCAACTGAGCGAACATTTATTTGTAAGGGCTCGATTAAATTCAACACATGCGTAACATATCCCCATATTGGGATGTTTTTCGAGTATTCGCTGGAATTTTACAGCAAGCTCATTCATTACCAAATCACGTACCTTCGGGATTTAACCGGATATAGCTCCTCGTTCAAATGCCTTCGGGACATAGCCCGGTTTTAGTAACTCACACAATGCCTTCGGGACTTAACCCGGATTTAATAACTCGCACAAATGCCTTCGGGACTTAACCCGGATTTAGTATCTCGCACAAAGGCCTTCGGGGCTTAACCCGGAATTTGTATCTCGCACAAATGCCTTCGGATCTTAGTCCGGATATATTCATTTAGCACAAAGCCTTCGGGACTTAGCCCGAACAGCATTCAATTAATCATGCACATCTAACAATAATTCATGGCACATTCATATTTCATTTTCATTTGCGAAACTCAAACACAAGGCACATATCGTCCTTGCACATTCGGCTCAATAGCCACACATAGAGCATGATTTAATCACATCGTAATTTAAGCTCTCTAACTCAAGAACATACCTCGGGTGTTGTCGAACGATTCCGCTAACTATTCGACCACTTTTTCCTTCCCTTTATCGGATTTATTTCCCCTTTGCTCTTGAGCTTAATTAAACAAATAAATTGATTTCATCATTTAGGCATCAAAAAGATGAACACAAGGCACTTAGCCCATATTTATACATCAGACATTAAAGTCTCATACATGCAAAAATCATGCATCAACACAACATATTAGCTAATTTCTTTCCCCTTGGCCGAATATGCATGTCTATTTTTGGGGTCGATTTCAACACTTAATACACACATATACACACTAGTAAAGCATCCTCCCCCTTTTCATCAATTTAACACATGCATTGCTCATTAACATGCAAAGTTACATTCGGCCTTAGCGCACATCTTGCTAGCCGATTCTTCTCCATTTAGCAACCAATGCACATATGTGCTCACACAAAAATGCTAAAAAGGAGGTTCAAGAATCATCAAGCCATCATCACATGCATCATTAACAAGCTTCATATTTTGCATGCAATGGCATTAACACGACCTCCACCTAGGCCGAATCTTAACTCATCCTCATGCCTCATCACCACAACATCAAACATCAACCAAGAATCATGCATCCATGGTCAAGTGCCATTTCCATCACATAGCAAGATTTAGACCATGGGCTAGGTAGAACTCAAGCTAACAACTAAAACATGCATGCATCTCATGGAACATCATCAAACATACCTTAGCCTAGCTACATGCATGGCCGAATCTCTTCACCTTTCTTCTTCTTTCCTCCTTAAAATTTTTGGCCAAGGATGAACCAAAGGATGAGAAATTTTTTTCTTTGTATTTCTTTCTAATTTAGGCTAAATGAAAGTGAGAAAAGGATGAACAAAGATCTTCTCCTCTCTTTTCTTTAGCTCACGGCAATGGGGGGGAAAGAATCAACTACACATTTTTTTTTTGTGTAATCATCATACTCCTTTTCATTATTTAATTTCCATGCCTATTATTTTATTTTTTTCCACCCATGATGCACCAACAAAACATGTCTATGACATGTCTTGGCCATCAAACTTGGTCTACCATGCTTGTCATGGCCGGCCACTACTAGTAGGGGAGGGAATTTGACATGCAAGTCCCCCATTTGTCCACATGCACTAATAGGTCCTCACACATTGACCTATCACATTTTAGAATTTTCTCACATAAGTCCTATTGACTAAATTCACATGAAATCAACCAAATTGAAGCTTGAAATTTTCACACATTCATAATTACATATTCTAGACGATAAATATCACATTCAAACATTTCGGTGACTCGGTTTAGCGGTCCCGAAACCACTTCCCGACTAGGGTCAACTTTGGGCTGTCACAACTCTCCCCCACTTAAGAAATTTTCGTCCCCGAAAATCTTACCGGTAAATAGGTTTGGGTATCATTCTTTCATCGAGCTCTCGGTCTCCCAAGTAGCTTCCTCGATCCCGTGTTTGAGCCATAACACCTTTACTAGCGGAACTCTTTTGTTTCGCAACTCCTTCACTTCACGAGCTAAGATACGCATCGGTTCTTCTTCATAGCTCATGTCGACTTGAATTTCAACCTCTGATGGGCTAATTATATGCGATGGATCAGATCGATAGCGTCGAAGCATCGAAACATGAAAGACGTCATGAATCTTTTCAAGCTCCGGGGGCAAAATCAATCTATACGCAACCGGACCAACTCGTTCGGAGATTTCGTACGGCCCAATGAATCTTGGGCTCAACTTGCCCTTACGGCCGAACCTGAGTATCTTTTTCCAAGGTGAAACCTTAAGGAACACTTTGTCTCCCACCTGATACTCGATGTCTTTTCGTTTCAAATCTGCGTACGACTTCTGACGATCCGTGGCTATCTTCAGACTTTCACGGATTACCTTTACTTTCTGTTCAGCATCTTTAATCAAATCAACTCCGAAAATTTTACTTTCACCGAGCTCGGTCCAAAACAATGGTGTACGGCATTTACGACCGTACAAAGCCTCGTAAGGTGCCATCTTAATACTTGATTGAAAACTATTGTTGTAAGCGAATTCAATCAAAGGTAAATACCGTTCCCATGAACTACTGAACTCGAGGATGCAACATCTCAACATATCCTCAAGTATTTGAATTATCCGCTCGGATTGACCATCGGTTTGGGGGTGAAAAGCAGTGCTAAAATGCAGCTTGGTACCCAGAGCTTCTTGCAATTTCTTCCAAAATCGTGAGGTGAATCTCGGATCTCTATCCGACACGATAGAAACAGGTACCCCGTGTAATCTCACAATTTGAGAAACGTACAATTCAGCTAGTTTATCCAATGAAAAATCCGTACGTACGGGGATGAAATGAGCCGACTTAGTCAGTCTATCAACAATAACCCATATCGCATCCTTCTTACTTGCTGACAAGGGCAGTCCGGACACAAAGTCCATTGTGACTCGATCCCATTTCCACTCGGGTATCATGATCGGCTGGAGTAATCCTGAAGGCACTTGATGTTCCGCTTTCACTTGTTGACATATTAAACATCTCGAAACAAAGTCGGAGATGTCCCGTTTCATACCATGCCACCAAAATTGACGTTTCAAATCGTTGTACATTTTCGTACTCCCCGGGTGAAATGACATTCGGCTACAATGGGCTTCGTTCAGAATCATCGAAATGAGTTCCGAATTCCTTGGAACACACAAACGATTTCTGAACCTCAAACAATCATCATCATCAATTTGAAACTCCGATTCCTCGTTCGGAAAACACTTAGCCCGTTTTGCAACCAATTCATCATCGACTTTCTGAGCTTCACGAATTTGGTGAGTCAATAATGGTTTAGCTTTTAATTCAGCTACCAACACATTGTCTGATAGAACAGACAAACGCACATTCATCGCTCGTAAAGCAAACAATGACTTCCGGCTTAAGGCGTCCGCAACCACGTAAGCCTTTCCCGGGTGGTAATCAATGACAAGCTCGTAATCTTTCAACAACTCAAGCCAACGTCTTTGTCGCAGATTCAAGTATCGTTGAGTCATCAAATATTTGAGACTTTTGTGATCCGAAAATACATGGCACTTCTCACCAAACAGATAATGTCGCCATATTTTTAAAGCAAACACGATGGCAGCTAGTTTGAGATCATGGGTCGGATAATTCCTCTCGTGTGGCTTCAATTGTCTCGACGCATAGGCCACGACTCGACCTTCCTGCATCAATACGCAACCCAACCCAAGTAGGGATGCGTCACTATAAATGACAAACTCTTTACCTGATTCGGGTTGCACCAAAATTGGAGCTTCAGTCAAATGAGTTTTCAGTTGGTCGAAACTTTTCTGACACTTCTCCGTCCATTCGAACTTAACGTCCTTTTGAAGTAGCTTCGTCATTGGTGTGGCTATCATCGAGAAACCTTTGACAAATCGTCGGTAATAACCGGCGAGCCCCAAAAAGCTCCGAACCTCAGTAATATTTCTCGGAGGTTTCCAGTCAAGTATGGCTAAAATTTTGTTCGGGTCAACTCGAATACCCGACGCGGATACCACATGACCCAAGAAGCTAACCTCTCTTAACCAGAACTCACACTTACTGAACTTAGCATATAACTGCTTTTCCCGCAAAATTTGCAACACTAGCCTCAGATGCTCAGCATGTTCGGTCTCATCTCTTGAATAGACCAAAATGTCATCAATGAACACAACTACGAACCGATCCAAATATGGTCTGAAGATCCGATTCATCAAATCCATAAATACCGCAGGGGCATTTGTGAGCCCAAACGGCATCACTAAGAATTCATAGTGACCATATCTCGTTCTGAAGGCAGTTTTTGGTATGTCCGATTCTCGAATTCGCAACTGATAATAGCCCGATCTCAAATCTATTTTTGAGAACACTGTGGCTCCCTTCAGTTGGTCGAACAAATCATCGATGCGCGGCAACGGATATTTATTCTTTATCGTCACTTTATTCAATTGACGATAGTCAATACACAACCTCATGGTTCCGTCCTTCTTCTTCACGAACAATACTGGTGTACCCCAAGGTGAGAAGCTTGGTCGAGCAAAACCTCTATCCGTCAATTCTTGCAACTGAGCTTTTAACTCTTTTAACTCGGTTGGTGCCATACGATATGGGGCTATCGAAATCGGTGTAGTCCTAGGTGCAAGCTCAATACTAAACTCTATCTCCCGAACAGGTGGTAAACCCGGCAATTCTTCCGGAAAAACATCCGGGTATTCACAAACCACCGGCACAGATTCGGGTTTCTTTTCTAATTCTTTGTCATCAAGTACATACGCAAGATATGCTTCGCACCCTCTTCTTACATATTTCTGTGCCAACATTGCTGATATTACAGCTGGCATCTCCTCCAAGTCTGCAGATTCAACTCGGATTACTTCGTTATTTGCGCACCTCAAATCAATAGTCTTGCTCTTGCAATTCACAACCGCATCATCTCGAAATCTCTTTGATGCTTGTTGAAGAGACCTTCCCGAGGATCTTTTACGAAACTCTCCAGTTCCCTCATCAACTCTTTGCTTTTCTTTTCTAAGCTCTTCGGCTTTACAAGCTCGTTCAACAAGTACCACAAACTCTCGTATTTCAAGAACGCCAACGAACATTTTTATATCTTCATTCAGCCCATCCTCGAAGCGTTTACACATAATAGCTTCGGACGAAACACATTCCCGAGCGTATTTGCTAAGTCTAACAAATTTTCGCTCGTAATCAGTAACCGACATGGAGCCTTGCTTAAGCTCAAGAAATTCCTTCCATTTTTGATCAACAAATCTCTGACTGATATACTTTTTCCGAAACTCAGTTTGGAAAAACTCCCAAGTTACTTGCTCTCGGGGCACAACAGAAGTCAGAGTACTCCACCAATAGTAGGCAGAATCACGTAGCAAGGAGATATCACACTTTAGGCATTCATCGGGTGTACAAGATAGCTCATCGAGTACCCGGATAGTGTTGTCCAGCCAAAATTCAGCTTGCTCGGCATCATCACTATCCATAGCCTTAAATTCAGTAGCCCCATGTTTTCGGATTCTGTCAACTGGGGGCTTATTTGACCTTATTTGGTCCGTTACCGGTGGTATTGTAGGTGCGGGGGTAGTATTTGTCGGGAATGGAGGTTGTGGAACAGCCATATTAGTTCGAATGTATTGGTTGAACCAATCATTCATCACGCTATAGAATGCTTGTCTAGGTTCATCATTCGGATTACTAGCATTAGGTTGAGAGTCTGCCGGCACTGTCCCTTGTGCGGGAGCAGGCGCTACACTCTCAAGATCATCAGCTACCTCTCGGTCACGATCGGGATCCATTACCATAAACACATTTACAATTGTCAGAAATCACCACACTATCAAGTAATCACATAAAATGGCATGTATAGCTAGACCCAACACATTACGGTAGTCCTAGAATCGACTAAACCGTAGCTCTGATACCAATTTAATGTAACACCCCGAACCCGAGACCGACACCGGAGTCGGACACGAGATGTTAACAAACTTTGAAAAATTTTTCCAGACACTGCCCAGTCTGAGTACTAGTCGCTTCAAAAATCATATCTTGAGTTTCACAACTCGAAAATCAGTTTTGTGATTTTTCCCTGAAACTAGACTCATGTCCCCACCTATGTATTTTTTCTAGAATTTTTGGTCGGGCCAATTAGTACAGTTTATTAGTCAAAGTCTCCCATGTTACAGGGGTCGACTACACTGACCTTTTCCCATTACGACTTGGATATCTCTCTGCACAGAGCTTCAATACTGATGCCGTTTGTTTCTATGGAAACTAGACTCAGAGAGGAATCCATACATATATGGTATGACTCCTAATTATCTCTGGTCAATTTATAGTGAATTTCCAAAGTCAGAACAGGGAATCCAGAAACTGTTCTGGCCCTGTCCCACAAGAACCCGAATATCTCTTACTGTACTCTTCATATGATTGTTTCGTTACTTTCATATGAAAGTAGATTCATCAAGGTTCGATTACATAATTTATTTACTATTTAACTCCACTCCTACGAATTCTTGTGATTTTTCCAATCCACACCACTGCTGCTGTCAGCCTCTGTTTTCAAAGTAAACCTTACCTATTTTCGGGGTTTCATGGACCAACTAGGGCCTTGTCATACATATGCCCACATATGATCATACTTAGCCATTCCAATGGCTGATCATTTGCTCAACACTTCCATTCCAACTATAGTTACATCATGAAACCATCTATACATTCATAAACACGAATGGTCTAATGCCATACTCCACCTCTACAAGCCATTTTCGCATGGCTGTACACTTATACATTTCATAAAGTACTCGAAAAACACCAATGGGTAGTCCTATACATGCCATATCAAAATTCAACCAAAATAGTACCCAAAAGAGCCTTTGATAGTGTGGGCGACTTCGACTTCAAGATCCCGAGTCCGATAGCTGGAGAACCAAAAATCTATGAAACAGAGGAGCAGTGTAACGAGTAAGCAATTTATGCTTAGTAAGTTTTGAGCAAGGAATTCCAGCATAAACAAAGAATAACACACATTTAGCTAAACGGAATATTTCATAATACGCAATTTACCGATATCAAACTTGCTTCACAACATTAACAACCCTTATGTACATACACAATAGACTAACTTAGCCGAAGGCCGGTAGCTCGTTTATCAACTGAGCGAACATTTATTTGTAAGGGCTCGATTAAATTCAACACATGCGTAACATATCCCCATATTGGGATGTTTTTCGAGTATTCGCTGGAATTTTACAGCAAGCTCATTCATTACCAAATCACGTACCTTCGGGATTTAACCGGATATAGCTCCTCGTTCAAATGCCTTCGGGACATAGCCCGGTTTTAGTAACTCACACAATGCCTTCGGGACTTAACCCGGATTTAATAACTCGCACGAATGCCTTCGGGACTTAACCCGGATTTAGTATCTCGCACAAAGGCCTTCAGGGCTTAACCCGGAATTTGTATCTCGCACAAATGCCTTCGGATCTTAGTCCGGATATATTCACTTAGCACAAAGCCTTCGGGACTTAGCCCGGACAGCATTCAATTAATCATGCACATCTAACAATAATTCATGGCACATTCATATTTCATTTTCATTTGCGAAACTCAAACACAAGGCACATATCGTCCTTGCACATTCGGCTCAATAGCCACACATAGAGCATGATTTAATCACATCGTAATTTAAGCTCTCTTACTCAAGAACTTACCTCGGGTGTTGTCGAACGATTCCGCTAACTATTCGACCACTTTTTCCTTCCCTTTATCGGATTTATTTCCCCTTTGCTCTTGAGCTTAATTAAACAAATAAATTGATTTCATCATTTAGGCATCAAAAAGATGAACACAAGGCACTTAGCCCATATTTATACATTAGACATTAAAGTCTCATACATGCAAAAATCATGCATCAACACAACATATTAGCTAATTTCTTTCCCCTTGGCCGAATATGCATGTCTATTTTTGGGGTCGATTTCAACACTTAATACACACATATACACACTAGTAAAGCATCCTCCCCCTTTTCATCAATTTAACACATGCATTGCTCATTAACATGCAAAGTTACATTCGGCCTTAGCGCACATCTTGCTAGCCGATTCTTCTCCATTTAGCAACCAATGCACATATGTGCTCACACAAAAATGCTAAAAAGGAGGTTCAAGAATCATCAAGCCATCATCACATGCATCATTAACAAGCTTCATATTTTGCATGCAATGGAATTAACACGACCTCCACCTAGGCCGAATCTTAACTCATCCTCATGCCTCATCACCACAACATCAAACATCAACCAAGAATGATGCATCCATGGTCAAGTGCCATTTCCATCACATAGCAAGATTTAGACCATGGGCTAGGTAGAACTCAAGCTAACAACTAAAACATGCATGCATCTCATGGAACATCATCAAACATACCTTAGCCTAGCTACATGCATGGCCGAATCTCTTCACCTTTCTTCTTCTTTCCTCCTTAAAATTTTGGCCAAGGATGAACCAAAGGATGAGAAATTTTTTTCTTTGTTTTTCTTTCTAATTTAGGCTAAATGAAAGTGAGAAAAGGATGAACAAAGATCTTCTCCTCTCTTTTCTTTAGCTCACGGCAATGGGGGGGGAAAAGAATCAACTACACATTTTTTTTTGTGTAATCATCATACTCCTTTTCATTATTTAATTTCCATGCCTATTATTTTATTTTTTTCCACCCATGATGCACCAACAAAACATGTCTATGACATGTCTTGGCCATCAAACTTGGTCTACCATGCTTGTCATGGCCGGCCACTACTAGTAGGGGAGGGGAATTTGACATGCAAGTCCCCCATTTGTCCACATGCACTAATAGGTCCTCACACATTGACCTATCACATTTTAGAATTTTCTCACATAAGTCCTATTGACTAAATTCACATGAAATCAACCAAATTGAAGCTTGAAATTTTCACACATTCATTATTACATATTCTAGACGATAAATATCACATTCAAACATTTCGGTGACTCGGTTTAGCGGTCCTGAAATCACTTCCCGACTAGGGTCAACTTTGGGTTGTCACATAACCATCCAGAACACACGCAAATTTTAAAAATCACAGAAACACAGAAAACCCGAAATTTAGGGCGTTACAACTCTACCCTCTTTAAAGAAATTTCGTCCTCGAAATTTTACCTGAATCAAACAGATGAGGATATTGTTGACGCATCGCCACTTCTGGCTCCCAAGTAGCTTCCTCTTTGCCATGATTACGCCACAGCACCTTTACTAGCGGAACTAATTTCCTCCTCAAAATATTAACATCTCGATCCAAAATCTGCACAGGCTCTTCCTCAAAAGTCAAGTTTGTTTGGACCTCGATCTCTGCAATCGGAACAACATGAGTAGGGTCAGAATGATACTGCTTTAACGTGGAGACGTGAAAGACATCATGAATCCTATCCAACTCTGGAGGTAGCTCCAACTGATAAGCCACTGGACCCACTCGCTTAAGAATCTGATAAGGCCCAATGAACCGCGGACTTAACTTGCCTTTCCTCCCAAACCTTAATATTTTCTTCCAAGGTGAAACCTTCAAGAAGACCATATCACCCACAAAGTACTCAATTTCCTTGCGCTTCAAATCTGCATATGACTTCTGTCTATCAGATGCTTCCTTCAACCGGTCTCTAATCAACTTGACATTATCCCAAACAAAAACATAAACAGTGGTGTGGCCATCTCTGAGTCCCTCGTGACACCGACCCGCCTAAGGATTACCTGCACCGATAAGCAAAAAAGGTGAGTTTAGGAAAACTCAGTGTGTAATCCCAATTTATCAAACAGTCAATCATATAGTATCGAGCAATATTAGTGTGGCCTTAGCCCTTTACAATAGCAATATCAGTGTGGGCCTTAGCCCAAATCAGTACAGTTTCAGATATGCACACAGAGATCCTACCTATCCATCCTCTACACTTTACTTCGTCTAGCCCTACTCTCTATGTGGGGATAAAATCGACCCACCCATCCCTACACTCCAGAATGTAGCACCGGTTTCGGAACTAATAGTATTTGCAGTAGAGCTACCAGTAATAGGCTTATAGCCTTTCATTACACTTTCTCCAATATCATATATCCCACCCCATGCAATGCAACATAATATAAATGTTCATACAAAAATGATGACATGCTCAAAAGTCACACAACCTATAAGGGTATATCCGTTATTTACCTCATGGGGTATAACAGTCATTTCATAAATTAGGGTCTAGGTATACTTACCGACCCATCAGTAGGTCCACAGTTGTCTTGGGCGACCCGTGCAACCTTAACAGTTAAACAGCGAAAATGAGCCCAATACCATAATATAGCTCATGTGGGCCCACACGCTCGTGTGGCCCAATAAGCCCAAATAATGGCCTTGGTCATGCAAACTACACAGCATAGCCCAACAATCTCCACATATCAGTGCGATTTTACCCTACGAGGCCTACGAGCTCGTGGGCCCACCTGGCCTATTTCGGAAAAACGTGGCCAAATTCGGCCTAAGCTCATGAGACAGTTCATGGGGCCTCTACAAACGAACACCTACGTTTGTGTTGTGTAGTGTCAATAGTCGTACATTTTTGCCTTTTTCTAATTTATGCTAAAAGCAGTGTGATTACACACCTGTTGTGAAACGTGCGCCAAGCCCAAGAGTTTCCCAAACCTTGATCGTAGGAGTGATTAGCCCTACTAGAACTATTGACGAAGGTTTGTTGAAGAACTCCTTGATGAACACTTCGATTGAAAGATGAGCAAAAGATTCTAATCATTTTGAAATACTTACGCACTTCACTACTCCTCTAGAAGTATTACCCAGTCAATATTCGGCCAAACACCAGAGAAGAGGGAGATAGAGTTGACGGAGAGTCGAGAACAGAAAAGAGAAGGAGGGGGACAAGTATACAGTCTAAAACAAAAGAGAAAGTAACTACTGGAGGTCGACTGAGAGAGAAGAAGAAAATAAGAGGTTCGGTAAAGGTAAGGAAATAAAGAAGAAAGGTGAGGAAGAGGGAGAAAAATCAATCTAGCAAAACATGCAATTGAAAAGCCACCCAAAAGTCTGATACGAAAATTCCCAATAGGTCACAAGTAGCATTCGGCTACCAACAACAAACAGCAAAACCAAAAGATGAGAAGAGACCAAAAAGGGGTAGAACTATCGAATTGAGAGCACAAAACCAAAAGCAATTTCGGCACCAAGTTGTCTAACCATCCTATGACCGAATGGCTTAAGAGAGTCTTCCATTGGCACCACTACTACCACAACTTCCCATTTCCCCGATTCTCTCCTAATTTCTCTCTTCACCATACGCAAACCGATAACTCCCTTATCCAATCCCACTATTCTCTCCTCAAATTCGGCTATTCACTCTCACTCAACCACTCTATCATCAGAGTTTCGATCAAGCCCAACTTCCTACCTTGCACAAGCAGCAAAATAGAACACCCTTGTGCATGGGAAGGCTCAAACTCAAGACCCTTCAGCATCCCAACACGCCACTTACCACCATATCAGTAAGCTTTTTATTACACATCCTTCCCACATTTATTTAAGAAACTCACCAACAAGAGACAGGGTTTATTCAAGCCAAAATCAAAATTTAGCTCAAGCCAAGGCTTGAACTCAGGACTTCTCAGACACTTTCCAAAGCAATTAACCACTGAAACAAACATGCATTTGTGCAACACAATATACAAAAATAAATACCTAAATTTTTGGGGTGTTACAAGACATGCCTAGGAAAAAATTGAAAAGAGAATCCCTAAGGGAATTTTGGTTATTAGGTAATTAAAAGAATAAAAAAGGGAAAATCAAACCAAAAAAGTGTCCATCTTCCTCCTTGAATATCGAAAATCGCAAAACACTATAGCTAGGGTTTTGTTTAACATTTCCAAGCTCAATAGTAAGTGTTCCCTAGCCCCGTTTTTAATGTTCTTTATATTTTTGAAGTCCCAGTCACATGGTCTACCCATTTCTAGCTATATTTTGAGCTAGGGTTCATGTATGAAA
Source organism: Gossypium hirsutum (assembly GCF_007990345.1). Classification (NCBI taxonomy): domain Eukaryota; kingdom Viridiplantae; phylum Streptophyta; class Magnoliopsida; order Malvales; family Malvaceae; genus Gossypium; species Gossypium hirsutum. Next base: position 22,456,474 of record NC_053432.1, on the reverse strand, counting down.
ATTGACCCATGCATGACATGCTTGTATTTTGATGATTAATGAAGGAATATGAATGTTTGATGCATGATGAACATCATTTATTAGGTGATTTTTAGTGAAAACACCTAAACAAAGGACTTGTTTGTAAAAGTGAAAAAGTAAGTAGTAATAATGTGAAATAAAAGAAAATATGGGCTGATATGAGCATAGAATAGGTTCGACCAAGCTTGGGTAATCAAGAAGATACATGTATTTCATTTTACGAGCCTAAGGGTTAAATCGTAAATATGTGAAAGTTTAAGGGTCAAAATGTAAATTTGTAAAAGTATGATTTATGGACCCGTTTAAATAATGTGAATAATAAATAAGTTAAATTTGCTATTATAGATCAAGAAAAATGTCAATTGAGACTTGATCGAGGAAAGAATAAAGTATACGACGACTAGGCTCGATTACCACCGTTTTGTACCAAGGTAAGTACATATGCAAATAATGTGGTATGGTGGTATGTTTTAAAAGCTTTAATATAATGTGATAAATTTTTTATTGTAATTATGAGTTATATGCTTATTGATTGTTATGAAAGCACGAATGTTATTATGGTTGTGATTTACGATGTTACGAGCAAGTACGATGGAGATACTATATGCAAGTGAGGAAAAAATCCCGTTGAACCTTAAGAATAGTTTAGGATACAAGTGACATGTCACTAGGAACTAAGAAGTCTGAACTCATTGAGTGGTCTGGGTTCGTGAGATATGTGGCATCTGAGCTCGTTGAGAGGTCCAAGTTCATTCTGGATGCAAGCATCTGAGCTCGTTGATTGGTTCAAGTTCATGATGGATGCGATTCATGTAACATCCAACCTCGTTGAGAGGTCTGAGTTCATTATGGATGTGTTACATGTTATGTGGTATCTTCGGCTACGTTTGTATATAAGGCACTTATGTGCAAGGTTTCTGCGTATCCAATAGTATTTCGAATGTTCAACGGGTATTGTAATGAATGTAATGAAAGTTCTGAGAAGGACATATGAAAGAGGCATGGTTATGGATACTTTACGATGAGTACAGGTATGTATGCTAAGCCTATGAGTAATACCTTAATAAAGATCGGTTTACGATGAGCAAGTATATATATGTGCATATGATGAGTAAGCAAAGAGGTTTGAATGAAGAATAATCTTTATGTATACATTATCATGTTTTTGCAAGTTAATTGTTTACCACTATTGCATATTATTTTCATGTGGACTTACCAAGCTTTACTGCTTACTCCCCTCTCTTTTTCCATCATTTGTAGTTCTGCCAAGCTAGCTCAGGGATCGAAAGCTGTCAGAGTATTCGATCACACTATCGAAAGACTATTGGGTATAGTGAAATTATTATTTTAAGTATGGCATGTATAGGAAACTTGGTCATTTTGTGATATGTGTCATGCTATTCGGCCAAATTGTGAAGGCCTCTGATAATGATAATTCATTTTGTAATGGCCATGTGATATGGCTCATATTTGATCAGTTGGGTTGTAACCTAATTACCCATGCATGCATGTGCTAGTGTTTTGATAGTAGGATATATTATTTCTTGGTGAGTGCATGATAATGATGTGATATGTTGTTGATCGATGAATGTATGGTAAAGTATGAATTGGGTGCTAAAGGATAAGAGATGACCTAATGGCTTAAAATGACCATAAGTATGAATGCACAAATTGAAGTCATGATAACAAGTTTAATAAAGCATGAAATTGGTGTGGAATGTTTGAGGCACAAATATGTCATATTGCATGTTATAAAGTGTGTTTGAATGTATGAGTGATTGAGGGTGACCATTGTCTTGGATAATAGCCTCCAAAAAGGTCCACACAGGTAGACACACAGGCATGTGTCTAGGCCGTGTGTGACACACAATCTGTCCCATGGGCATGTTGAATGGTCATGTGTCCCCTGCATTGAAAATTTCTAAGTCAATATGCATGGTAGTAAACACACGGGCAGAGACACAGCCGTGTGTCTGAATCGTGTGGAGGAAACGACGCAACACATGGGCGTGTGCCTTGGTCATGTGTCCCTAAATGAATGATGTCGTCATAAATAGAATGTCCAGGTTTTTGGAGACAGGCAATGACACGGGCATGTGCTCGGCATTGTGAAAACCCCTGTAGGGTCAAAATGAAAAATAAATTCTAAAAATTTCACATGGGTAAGGACACGGGCGTGTGCATTGCCTCTACACGGGCGTGTGAGGCTCAAACCTAGAAACTTTCTTAGAATTTTCTTAAGTTTTCGATTTAGTTCTGGGTTACTTTTAATGTACGTTTTGGACCTTGTAGGTCCATGATAAGGACAATATGATTTTGTTTAATCGGTTTTAATTTGGAATGAAATTTTATGACCTGTATTTTCTAGAAATACCCTATTTTTGTTCTGTAATGCCTCGTACCTTGTCCCCATCTCGGGTACGGGTAAGGGGTGTTACAATCCCCGAATCTGAGCTAGCTTTGAAATCGCTATAAATATGGGAAAAATAAACAAAGTAAGCTATAAAACTTAATAAGCTCATACAGAATATACTCAACAAATCATAATACTCAAATCATCAATTTAAACTATATAACATATAATTCATAATAACAACAAACCTTTCATATGCTTAACCATATGCTTATATGCAAATTCATAACTTCCTTTATTTGAATCTCCTACTTTACATGTACATACCTGTACAATTTCATAACAAACTCATACCTTTTCAGAATACTGTTGAATACTTGATATCTCGCACAGTAAGTGCCAATACATAGCCGAAGCTATTATAATCTCGTACATTAAGTGCCTTACATATTTGACGCTATCTCTAACTCGCACATTAAGTGCCATGTATAGTCGAAGCTATTCCGAATCGCACACTAAGTGCCATATATATATCTGAATCATCTTCAAACTTGACTATAATCTCATATACACAATTTATGCAATATCAAAGCATTTAAAGCATATTTATAACACTACTTATTACATACAAACTTACCTTGAATGTTAAAACGGCGAAATAAGTTGTTTAGTCGATAACATTCGTTTTTCCCCGATCCTGATCCGAATTCCTTTTTTCTTGATCTATATAAATTTAAAATTAACTCATTTAATCAGCAATTTATTCCATTCAATCCAAAATATACATTAGGGATTATTTTACACATTTGCCCCTAAACTTTTACATTTTTTACAATTTAGTCCTTATTTCATAAAATCATAAATTAATGAAATTCCAATTATACCCATGCTGGCCAAATTACTATTATGCCCCTATCAGCCCATATTTTTCATTTATTTCACATTTTAACCACTAACTTTACACATTTTTCAATTTAATCCCTATTTTGCATTTTCACTAAAAATCATTCAACAAAACTTGTTTAACTAACATCAAATATTCATAATCTATCATCAAACATCAAAAATCATACATATTTATCAATGGCATCTTTCAAAATCTTTAACAGTTTTGCAAATTAGTCCCTGGGCTAGCTAGTGCTAGTTGCAACGATCACAAAAACATAGAAAAAATTAAAAATCGAGTCAAAATCACTTACATGCTAGCAATTGAAAGTTCCGAATGGTTCATGCCCTTTAATGGCTATACAAACCCTTATTTTCGGTGGAAAAATAGTAAGTGAAGAAGATGATACAATATTATTACATATTTTACTTAACTTAATTATTGATTTACTAATTTAACCTTACTAAATTAAACTTTAAAAACACATAAACCATGTCCATGAAAGTCACTTATTAATATAGTGGAACAATTGCAATATAAATCCATCAACTATTTAATTTCTTATGCATTTGATGCCTTTAACTAATAGAATAGCACTTTTGCACTTTATGCGATTTAGTCCTTTTTATCAAATTCACTACTCAAACAATAAAATTTCTTAACAAAATTTTTAGACAAACATATTTTGATGCCACAGACATTATAATAATAATAAAATAAATATTTTGACTTCATATTTGTGGTTCCAAAACCACTGTTCCAATTTGACTAAAAACAGGTTGTTACATATACTGTATCAAAAACCATTAGCAAAGATCATTTCATGATGCCATTATTCCTGATGGCAAAGCATTTAGCCATGCTCTCGTACGACCTCTTAAAGAATATGGAAACAATGTAAGTCATAGAACATCTTTAGGAACACCTTGTTGTCTGAGTCACAAACCTTTAAAAAAATTCGTAAATGAAGTCTTGGATCTTCAGTGGTTAATCCACTAAATTGTCCTATTGTTTGTAACATTTGGAACATTACCGGTTTCAGTTCAAATTGCTGAGCTTGTACGGTTGGGTTGACTATCCCTAGATTCAGATCATCTAGCATTGGAACAACATACTTTTGAATTGGCCAATGTCGATCGTCCACCACACGTCTAATGGGAGGATTTTCATTGTAATCATTTGGATTACCATTAAGATCATTCATGTTTCCAACCATTCTTATTAATTCTTTTCTCTTTCTCTACTAATTGCAAACCTGTAAAAACTAAACACACTAAGTTAAATAAAACTACTAAGTAAAATAACCAAACAAAATTTCATCAAATTATCGATCCCCGGTAACAGCGCCAAAAACTTGTCCCGTGCGAATATGATATGTGATTTGTACAAGTATACACATCAGTTCAATTAATAAAGTGATGAGTGTGTATCATTCCCACGAGGATCGAATTGAGGCACAAAAATGGTCAAGTTATTATGATAAAAATGCGATTAATACTATGACAAAGTCAATGACAAATACGCAGTGGCAATTACTATAGTAATGATATAAGCAATACGTGGAATTAATGAATAACTAGAAATGCTATGGCAAAACAAGAGTAAAAATGAAATGGAAATTATGAGAATAGCTATGAAAATAACAAATAAATAAGAAATAAAAAACTAAGTATGCTATAGCAAAGATTCTACGGCAAGGGATAAGGGATATACAATGTTAACATGAATGGTTGGGATTACTAATAATCTACCCTTACTGTCAAAAATGCCTCAACAAAATCGTAATCAATTTACTGCTTAGGGATTTCTAAAGTGATATGCTTCTTTCAAGAGCAAAAATCTCAAGTTACCTTGCCGGTGGTGATATATGTCTAGAGGCCTTTAGCATGGCATCCTGTATTGTTTCCTTCTGTATGATCATTGCTCTATGTCTAGATTCCACTACAAGTATTTGTCGAGTACTTATTCATAACATTCAACCACAGTCTAACTAATCCAAGATTTCCAGAATAAGATTAATTAAGGGTATGTTATGTAGTCGACTATGTCTAGGGATTGTACACAAACAATTTAAAAAAAGAATAGTTGCATAATATAGTAAACTAATGTAGATTTATGTTTCATCCATTAAAAAAATAAAGGTTTTATCAAAGTAATTCCAACCTTATGAGATTTAGCTCATGGGTTGGCAAATAAAATTCAACACCAAAATATCATCCAATACCATTTTCATCATTCAATTCAAGGAAAAAAAAGTAAGAAATAAGAAAGAATTTGGGAAGATAGCCGACACATGTCCAGTTCACAATCCAATATCGCAATGTCTTGTGGTGGCTGAGAAGGACTGCGTTATTCTTGTTCTTCCCGTCACTGCTTAGCCACTACCCTCTATTCTTGCCAAAAGATCTCTCCCTCTTGTTTGTTCCCCTCTTGTTCGTTGTACAGGGTTTCCTCCTTTTGCTATTTATAAGCTTTTCCCTAGGGTAAATCCAACAACCCAAGATTATCCTTTCCTCTTTTTTAGATTTCCTTTTTGGTTTAAAACCTCTTCCTCTAAGATAGGTGGCTATTAGCTTATTATCTCATGATCTTTTTCCCCATTTTAAATTCTTTTTCTAGGATAAAAACCAACAACCCAAGATTATCTTCTCTTTTTTAGGTGTATTTATCCGGTACAAATAGAGTTGGGTTGAAACTAATATGTGTTAAGTTTGACTCAATTTTCTTCCTAGAATCGTGAATTGCCATGATATTCATGCTGAAAAAATGTCCAACCTTTTGCCCCAGCTAACCTTCATTCCTTTATTTCTTATTCCTCAACCTACACCTACAAATCCACCAAACACAACCCTTTCACAAGCAATTAAAACTAACAAATAACGAATAAACACAGTCTAAGCTCCTCATGCAATGATTAAAGAAAGATACTAATGAAATGTCCTAAAGTGCAACTAAATGTACTTAAGTACATGCAATTAGCTAGTTTTAAAGGCATGCAATATATCTCCTTTCAAGATTTATCAGGACCCTGATGGATGCACTGTTGAACTACACCACCACGAAAAAGGTTTTATTATTGGTGGGTTTCCCATTCGATAAGTTTTGATTTTATTTAGTTGTTACCAAAGTCACCATCTACACAGACCACTTTGCTACTAAACATTTGGTGACCAAGAAAGATGTCAAGCCAAGATTAATTTGGTGGATACTTTTGCTACAAGAGTTTAATTTAGAAATTCGAGATAGTTAGGGGACTGAAAATCAAGTGGCTGATCACTTGTCAAGGTTAGGAGCTAGAAATGAAGATGGTAAAATCCAACTTATTAAGGAAGATTTCCCAGACGAGTAACTGCTGGTTTCCATGGCATTACCTTCGTACATCGATATATTGAACTACTTAGTAAGTAGGTTGTTGCCACCTAATCTCAACAACCAAAGAAAAAGAAAGTTCCTTCATGATGCCAAGCATAATTATTGGGATCAACCATTCCTATTCAAACATTATGCTAATCAAATAATTAGGAAGTATGTCCTTAATGATGAAGTACATAGCATCCTATAACATTGTCATTGAGCGCCTTACGGAGGACACTTTGGAGGAATGAGAACTGCTGCCAAGGTACTCCAATATGGTTTTTATTGTTCAAGTTTGTTCAAGGATGCCCATTAATTTTATAAGTCATGTGACTATTATTAGAGGATAGGAAATCTATCTAAGAGACACGAAATGCAACTGCAAAATATTCTGGAGATTGAGTTGTTTGATGTTTTGGAATAAATTTTTTGGGTTTATTTCTACCATGATTTAGCAATCTCTACATTCTCTTGACAGTGGGCTACGTCTCTAAATGGCTCAAAATAGTACACTTCCCTACAAATGATGCCAAGTCAGTGCTGAGGTTTTTGAACAAGAACATTTTCACAAGATTTAGTACACCTTGGGAAATTATCAGTGATGAAGGTTCTCATTTTGATTGCAAATTAGCTGTTAATGATTTGCATAGGTATAGGGTGTAACATATGATTTCCATGGCATATCATCCCCAAACAAATAGACAAGCGGAGATTTCTAACAGAGATATTAAACAAATTCTGGAAAAAGTGTTGAACCCAACTCGAAAAGATTGGTCCACTAGATTTGATGAAGCTTTGTGGGCTTATTGTATGACATTCAAAACATCATTGGGGATGTCGCTTGTTAAGCTTGTTTCTAGAAAGTCGTGTCACTTACCTATTGAGTTAGAGCATAAATCATTTTGGGCTATTAAAAAGCTGAATATGGACTAGAAAGCTACGGGCCATAATAGTTTGTTAGAGTTGAATGAAATGGAAGAATTCCAAGCATAGGCATATGAGAACACTAGACTGTATAAGGAGAAGATTAAGCAATAGCATGATAAGAGGATTATGCCAAGGTAATTCGAACCAGGACAACAAGTGTTGTTGTTCAATTCTAGGCTTATATTGTTCCCTGGTAAATTAAAATCTCACTGGCCAGGTCCCTTTGAAATTACTCAAGTCTATCCTCTTGAAGTTTTTGATGTCAAAGATACAAAAATGGAGGTTACATTTAAAGTGAATGGATAACGATTGAAGCACTACTGGGGTGCTCATGTGGATCAAGACAAGCAATTCGTTAACCTTCAAGATGTTTGAACTAATAATTATATTTTCTATTTTTCTTTTTCTTAATTGCTTTACTTCAATTTCATTTTTATTATTAGTTATCTTTAATTATTTCATGTTGTAGTTCTTTTCATAACTTCCAGAGATAAAATAAAGAATGAGAACTTATCAGTTGTGCTACTAAGAGAAGTTTGTTGTAGCATTGCGAAAGAGAGTTATGCCATGACAAACTAGGAAATGGATGTTGAGGTACGAGGTTATATGGGTTGAAAGGATAGAAAAGTCTAAGGGAGAGATATTGATGGTGTAACAATCATTTCTTGAGATGGACCATTGCATTACTTCCACACAAACATCAATGAGAACCTGGGCTAGCCGCTCTGGGGACATTGTCTTCACAAAGCCAGCATGCTCATCAGGACTTTCGGACAATCCATATTGAGCATTGATGGCATCCTCATCAAATAGAACTGATGCACTGTGCATTTATATAAATGCATTGTGAGGAGAGGTAATGTGGGCATAAAACTTTTTCACTAACCTTGGGAGGACATCATCAAGATGAAGGAAGAAGATTCCCCACCCATGCTTTCTAGTAACTGATGAAACGGCCTCTGTATGCCCCATGAAGGGAGCATCCTAAAAGAGGAATCCTTTTTCCATGCTAAATGGTCATTTGGAAATATTTTTATGGTATTTCTCTTCAGCAAGTTTATTAAAAAAGGTGTGTGGAGAGGTAGAATCCTTTTGAAAAGCCATTGAAGATAATATAGACAAACAAAAAAATAAAAGGGTGAGATTTGATTTCAGTTATGAGTAAAACAAAGAGTAGAAACAAAAAACAAAGTGGTATGGAAATGTGGAAGAAAATTGAGTGACTAGGTTAAAACGTGGGAGAGAAGAAATTGTGACGTGTGCTATAAGACTGAAGTCAATTATGTACTGACAAGGTAAAATAATTAACAATTAGAGGGAAAAATAAATGAAATTAGCACAAATTGGGAAGAGTAAAATAAGTTGGGCTAATGGCCCCAAGCTATACTTATTCTGGCCCAAAAAAAAACCTGTAACAAGAAAATAAACTTATTGGGTGACAAGTAAAAATAAAATAAACAAAGAAAATTATCTGCAATAGACAAATATTAAGTATTTCAAAGAGAAATAAGACTTTTGTCGAGCATTATTAGAGCTCCAAAATAATGTTTCAGGCATTAACAATTGACTTTGAAGTGGATCCTGTTTTTCCATCTTTAATGTCAATAGCTCCATGAGGGTATATATGCTTGAGTTTGAATGGTCCAAACCATCTTGACTTTAATTTTCCTGGAAATAGTTTAAGTCTAGAATTGAAAAGCAAGACCTATTGTCCATATACAAATAGTCATGGAAAAATTTTCTTGTCTTGCCAATGCTTTATCTTTTCTTTATACAGTCTTGCATTCTCATAAGCTTGAGCTCGAAACTCATCCATCTCATTAAGCTCCAGTAGGCAATGAGTAGTAGCAGCAGCCCAGTCCATGTTTAGTTTCTTGATTGCCCAAAATGCTTAATGTTCTAGCTCAACTAGCAAATGACATGGTTAACCATAGACAAACTTGAAAGGAGACATTCCCAATGGTGTCTTGAACATTGTGTGATAAGCCCACAAGGCTTCATCTAACCTTACTGACCAATCGTTGTGGATGGGATTGACAACTTCCTCTAGAATCTGCTTGATTTCTTTGTTGGATATTTCAAATTATCCATTTGATTAGGGGTGATATGTCATGGCAATTTGATTTTTAACCCCATATCTATTAAGAGTGTTGGCAACTAATCTACAGTCAAAATGTATATCTTCATCACTAATTAAAGCACAAGGGGTACGGTACCAAGCCTGGTAAAAATTTCAATTCCCCAAGATACATAATCCATAACGACAAGACTATAAAATTTTCCCTAGGATGGTGGAAATAGACCCATGAAATCAATTCCCCAAACATCAAATAATTCCACCTATAAAATATTTTGTAGTGGCATCTCGCGTCTTCTTGATAAGTTACCAGTTCTTTGACAATGATCACAGTGGGCTAATAAAAACCTGATTAGAGAACCTTTGCAGTGATTCAGGCTACCAAAATGTCTACCATAAGGTGTAGAATGATAGTGATGCAAGATACTTTGAAATTCATCATTTGGAATACATCTCCAAATTACTTGATCTACACATTGCTTGAATATAAATGGCTCGTCTAAGTAATATTGCTTGACATCATGAAGGAATTTCCTTTGTCCTTGGTGATTGAGTGCAGGTGGCAACAACCCACTGACTAAGAAATGAATCCTGAATGTTTTTTAAGATAACTATGTGTTTGAAGATTTGATATGGTATATGGTTGTTTTGTAAAGTGATTTTTGGTATATTTTGATTTAAGTATTAAATTGTTAAAATGTCAAATTTTCAAGGTTTGATGGTAAATTTGATGTGTAATAGGGACTGTTAAAGGGCCTAGAATAATCAGCTATAGTTTGATTCTTAGAAAATGGTCAATTTGATGATTTTTGGGTTAGAGGATTAAATTGCAAAAGTTGTAAAAGTTTAGGGAAAATGTGTAATTAATGAAAAATTTTGGGTCATACGCATTGAATGGAATGTGAAATGTGTATGAGATTAATATATTGTATTTAATTATTTTATAGATCAAAACTTGGATAAAAAAAACAATGACTAAGGAAAAGAGAAAATAGCGGATTAGTCTATGTGTGTTGGTCGAAATCGAATATTAGGTAAGTTCATAGTGCTTCAATAAGTGAATGAATTTCTACTTGTATTCTTACATTATAGTTCTCTAATTAAATGTTTGTAGTTAACTATTGAATAAATGTACATACATGCCCCTGTTTGCACTTCAGTACCCCTAAATGCACATACGTTCCCCTGTTTGTACTTTAGTACCTTTGAATGCACATACGTGCCCCTGTTTGTACTTTAGTACCCCTAAATACACTTACGTGCCCTGCTTATACTCTGGTAACTTTGAATTATATAGTATAGGAACTTTATTTAATTGTATTTTGATTAAATGCTATACTATTACCTTACTAAGCTTTGTAAGCTTATCGGTTCTTATGGATTGTTTTGTAGATAATAGTTGCTAACATTTTGGAGGGATCATTCAACTGGCTCACACTATCCATCTAATTTGGTAGTTTTTATATCTCCTAAGGTCGTGGCATGTATAAAATTATATAGATGAATTTGTGGTTGAAAAGTATAGGGTATTTATTTTATAATGGGGTTTGATGAATATGTAAAAGATAATTTGGTATGTTTGTGTCTTTATGTTTAAGTATGGTTGATGGACTTATAATGCTTGTTAGGTAAGTTTTTTTGGTCACTTTTTTTAATTGATGTGTATGTCTTTTTGGTATGATGATGTTGGCTTGGAAATGGTCAATTTGCGATATGTTTTGGTAGGTAGTTGAATTGAGTTATGATACTTGAAATAAGGAATTGTTGATTTGTTTTGGCATTTTATGTTTGGTTGTTAATTTTGGTGCCTTTGAATAGCATATTGGTTAGTTGAATTAAGATCTTGAAAAGTCATTTTGATGTGTGCTTGAGTAATGTTTAGGTCTCTTTAAAGTGTGCTTAAATGGGTTGAAAGGTTATGCATGAAATGGTTTTAAGTTGGCTTGATTTTAGGTAAAATTTGGATTCACATGGCCTGAGACATTGGCGTATGATTTAGCCGTGTGAGGCACACGACCTGGTGACATAGCCATGTGTCATCTAATAGTTTCTTAGTGCAAAAGTTAGTGAGTTACATGACCTAGCACACGCCCTGGCACACGGGCGTGTGACCTTACTCAGTGAGTTACACGGGTGAGGACACAGGCTAGGACATTACTGTGTGTCACTATTTCAAAAGTTACACGGCCTAGGGCCATGTCACAAGTCTGGCCTCAAGGCCGTGTGACCCCTGTTTTCAAATTTTGTTACTTTTTCCTAAACTTTCCAAATTGTTTTGAATTAGTCCTGAATAAGTTGTCAATGTTTGAGATGTAAAGAATTCTTTATGAACGAGTCTTTGACGATGTTCCTATGTTCTATTAGCAGTGATTGCTGCAATTTCATGATGTATGTTGAGTTTGGAGTTCAAGCTATTGTATATGAGTGTTAGGTGAGTTCTATGCTAACTCATGCATGAATACTATTCATATATAGAAAATACCTGTAGGAAATCGTTTGAACTATGAATATAATACTAAGAAAAGTATAATATGTATATGGGTAGTGAATCTAACAAACTCAAGTATGTGATGATTAATGTATAAGTACTAAAAAGTTAAAGTATGGTTGTATATGTATGTCTGGAATCTATACCATGGAATGTATGTTCTGTTGGGTGTATATTAGAGAATGAAAATGCTGGGCTTAGCTTGTGTCAGTGCATGAAAAGTATGTAAAGTGAGTCCATGTCTAGTCACTGCATGGTGTTTAATGGAGTCCATCAGGATAGAAAACACGAACTCTGATATGAAACTCTAAAGGAAAATTCTATGGCCATGGCAATCTCTGAAAAAGGAATTAAGGACGACATATGGATGACGTATGTCACCGGAGGTTCTCTCCATGTTCCAAAATGGTGATAGCCAAACTTTACACAAAATGAGTTTAGGCAAATCAATATTGCAAACACGGTAGCCTTGAAATGTCTAGGTGGCACTTTGTGAGACTTTATGGCTAACTCTGAAAGAATACCTTAAAAGCGAACTCTGAATGGACTGCTTTTGTGGAATACCCTAATTTGTAAGCTCTATAGTGTGTTCTATATGAATATTTAAATTACAAAGTAGCAATATGGCATAAGAGATCTATCAGTTACATGCTAAGTACTATACAAGGCTAGGATTTGACTGAAGTTAGTGAATTGAAAAGATACAAAGAAGAAATAAGATAATATTGAAAAGATTATTCTGATTAAAGATTTATATCTATATATTTGAAAACCCCAGATTCAAAGGATGCTATTTGGCTTCGTTATTATTGATTTTGAGGCAAAGCCTCCAATGGTACCCCCTATCTATGTGCATGACTCTAATTGCTTGTGATCCCTAATCTCAATGCTGTTAGGCTGGGTCGCTCCTTAGAGTCCTCAATATTTCCACATCTTAGCTTACTCGAACATCGTAGCTTCCATTCTCATGGCAACACCTTGCTGGTTTCGCTACTTTTCCATCTCCGTTCTTATGAAGTCTGCTCCATGCAAAACCTTCCTTATCTTCCTCCTTTTCAAAGTAACCGAAGAAAAAGATGAAGAAAGAAAATAAAATAGAATCGGGAAGCAAATCATCCTTGGAAAACCATTTCCCAACTTTTTATATCACTTCCCACACTATCACCAACCTTATGAGAACCTTCCATTTCTAATCATGTGTCCCCGATTAAGAAGCTGACTAGTTCCATTCTAATCGAACTAGGTTTGGTTCTTAACCTTGTCCAATTCAGTTTCTAACTTTCATGTTTCTTTCAATAGAGGCCGCCAATTTGTGGTATCTTTCATTTTACTCTTCTTAATTATTTCAAGTTTTTCGGGTTATTAAAAATCCAAGTGTTACATCTGGGCCTTCATGTGGTTGGGTCTAGATTAAGGTTGCTTTAATGCCCAATGCGAATGGATTTGGCTCCTCCAAGTTATACCTGTCTAAGTCTTAAAATGAAAAAAATTTTGTTGTATTGTTCATTAAGCCAATTATTCCAAAATAATAATAATAAACCATGCATTTAGCATAAATTTTACTAAACACATTTCTATAGAAATTACAAAATATCATAAAATTAATAATAAAACTACATATTGAAAATTTGCATAAATTATACATTTAAGAGTGCTAAAAATATCTATATATATTTTAGCATTTACAGTAGTCCCGGTAATTCCTCGAGAAACACATTAGGAAAATTGCACACTATTCGAATTTCATTTATCTTATTAACGTTCGTGCTTGAGTTAGTAACATAAGCTATAAAGGCTTCACAACCTTGGTTTAGGAGCTTATTAGCTCAAATTGATGATATGATCCGAATCGAACCACTCGTTCTAATGCCATTTACTTCTATTCGGGCCCTGAACAAAAACTTCTTATTTCGGCAATCCAAAATCAGTCCATGCTCGATTAACCAGTCCATTCCAAAAATCAAGTCAAAATCACCAAAGGGCACAATAAAAAAGTCTACGGGAAATGCTATGCTTTGGATTTCCAATGAGCAACGTCTACATACTTGATCAACTAGCATCGTCTAACCTAAAGGACTCAATACAAACATAGCTACCTTTGACGTTTCAGGTTTCAGAGTCTTAGATTTTACCAGTTCAACATTAATATACAAATGAGAAGAACTAGGGTCTATCAAAGCATAAATAGGTGCGATAAATAACAAAAATATACCTGGTACAAGTTCAGTTGCATCTCCTTCTTCTCGAGTTTGAACAACATATGCTCACACTGGAGCTTTGGCCATTGACTGGTGTGCCACTGATTCATTTCCTCGTCTTATACCACCTCTTGATATTGAACCACCACGAATACTACCATGACCCTTAACTAAAGGTGCAGATTTGTGAGTAACAACAAATGAAACATTTTCATCTCTCAGACAATCACAAGAAATTTTTTTGCAATCCATATCAGAAACAAGCATTTGATAACTTTCAACATTTTTCCCAATGTTTGTTTCCACCATGCTTACAAATCGGTACCTCAGGGACTCTAGTTGGGCCTTTAACACTACAAACTAAAACTATTGGTTGACAATTTCGCATTATGTTCGGTGTAATCAATCTTGCAACGACTCTCTAAGGCTAATTAGATTCTCTAGCTCATTTGGACATTGAATGCGAACTAGAGGTTTTGATTCACTTTCTCGTAACACAAGGCGATTCAGATTTCTTATCCAATCCCATTGACTGTTCAATCATCATTACCCGTTCTGAAAAATCAATAAATTCTTTTATTTTAAGTGCAACCAGTTGAGTTCTAAGTTCATCATGCAACCCACGCAGAAATGTTTACAGCTCACTTCTTAGGTTGAAATAACTTCTAAAGCATACTTCCTAAGATATAGATATTCTCTCTCCTAGTCCATTACGGATAGTTCACCTTGCTTAAGCAGAACAAACTATTGTTTTCGGTCTTCCAGATATAATTATCTAATGTATAATTTTTGGCACTCTGACGAAAAGAATTCCCAATCAACTGAATCAATAGGAACATTACATGTAACAGTCTTCCACCAAGTATAAGTCTAAAATGACACAAGTAACACTCTCACGAGAGGTACACTCTAGTTGTTGTAGTGTTCTATTTGTTGATTCTAGCCACATCTCAACCGTTGAAGGATCAAACCTTTTAATTCCCATAAATTCAGTAGCACCATATTTTTGTAATTCTTTTATTGGTGCTCGACGGACTACTGGCACTGGTACCATCGCTTGAGTAGTCATCGTCCTTTAAAGAGCCTCAACAATAACTCGGAGTAAATTCTTGTCACCTCGTCTTTCATTACTGTACCTACTGAATCTAGATTTACTAGCACCCACTAAACATGTACTAGGTGCATCATGTATCACTCTATTTTCATTCTCAGCAGAATGGTCGCTACTAAGCATATCAATATTTGACTCGTTTCTGGATTCGCCAGACATCTTTAGCTATAAAAAGAAAGAAATTTTATATCAGCATCTAAATCCTGACTCTAACTTAACTCAACTTTGGCATGTACATTTAGACTCATTTTTTAGCTTGATTAAGTCGAAGAATCGACTAAACCTATAGCTCTGATACCACTAAATAACACCCTTCACCTAGTCTAGTAGTCAAACTCGAGCATTAAGATGCAATGACAAATTATAAAACAATTTCACGTAATTCATAAATCAAAAATTCAATTTAACATTAAATAATTAATATATTCACATATGTTATGCATTGCAAACATAGTCGTGTTTAAATTGAGCTTACAAAATCTCTATAATTACCCTGCTTCAAATAAGGATCATTTTGAATTTTTTACAAAAAGATGGGAAGTTTTGCAAAACAAGAGTCACATGGCTATGTCAAGCTGAAATCGTGTGAGGTTGGAGTCACACGACCATGAATCCAAACTGTGTAACTCACTATGGCCTTGTGGGTCAAAACTGTAATTATTCAAAAAAAGTCACATGATCGTGTCACTGAACTATGAAACAAACTATGTCATATGGTATTAAAATGGCCAAATCTTCAAGTATTCATATGGGCATATTGTAACACCCCAAACCCGTCCTAGATGTTATGGTTGAATCTGCGATGTCACATTGGAGTGTGTTTTGGAAAAAAAACATAGTTTCATTGTAAAGTTCGTTTTATATTAAAAACCCGTTGCGATCTTTAAGAGTAGTTATCCTATCTTGTTTATTGTTAAATCATAGGTTGGTTTAGCAAAACATGTTTCATATTAAATTGTTATTATACCTTAAAAAATAGTGTTTGACTTAGAAGCTTTTAAAACAAGTTACGTAACGTGATAGTTGAAAACACTTATCTTTTGAAAACTCGAGTCCTACTACTAACAGAAATAAACCAACATTAATAAATCCCCAAATAAAAATAAAAACTTAAAGTGGCTCTATTACATAAAATTACCCAAGTAAACTACTTTTTCTTAAAACTCAAATACGGAAGCGTAAACAATGGTGTTTTTATCTCCGAGTCCCTCGCAGCACCAACCCGCCTAAGGATTACGTGCGAAGATAAGCAAAAGGGTAAGTTACGAAAACTCAATATGTAATCCCTATATATCAAATAGTAAATCATGCAGCGCAAAACAGTCTGGGCCTAAGCCCATATTAGTGGCAATATAAATATGGGCCTTAGCCCATTTCAGTATAGAATCAGTGATGCAAACAAATATCCTACCCATCCATCCTCTACACTCCACTTCGACTAGCCTTATACTCCATGTGAGGATAAAATCCACCTACCCATCCCTACACTACAAAATATAGCACCGGTTGCTGCACTAATCAGTATATGCAGCGGAGCTGGTAATACAGTACACTTCCTCTAGTATATCAAACCCCAGCCCCATGCAACATGTCGTGTCATCATATCATACGTGTATGCAAAATGTCATGCTCATATACAATTAAACATATCGTAAGGGTAAATCAGTCAATTTACCTCTAGGCGTATAACAGTCATTTCTCAGTAAGGGGTCTATATGTACTTACTGATCTAATAATAGGTCTACAATCGTCTCTGGTGACCCGTGCAACCTTAATTGTCAAACACTATAAATGGGCTCAAAACCCGTAACCCAACCCATGAGGGCCCACACGCTCCTGTAGCCCAATAAGCTCAAACAGTGGCCTTTGCCGTGTGAACAACACAGCCTACCCAATAATCTTCACACGACTGTTATACGCACTTAATTATGGAAGATCTACTCTTTAAACAGGGACTTTTTCTCCACTGAATAAGCACATCAGACTTGAATTGATATCCTAAAATATATAAGTAAGAATTAAGAACACATAATTAAGAATAAGAACAAGTATTTAACATATAATTCGAATATTAATTAGATCTATCTTAGGTTTCATCTCTCTCAGGTATTTAAGGAGTTTAGTTCATAATGATAGAGGAAAACATCTCAAAATTGGGAAAACAACAAAATATAAAGAAACCCAAAGAACTTCTCAGGAAATTGAATGGAGATCTTTAGTCTTGAAGTAGATCTTGTTTCCTAGTTGATTCTGATGGCTGTCTTTGAGTATTTTCTACTTTCTCCTCTGCGTGCCCCTTTTGATCCTCTTCTAGGGTGTTTATATAGACTTCAAAACCCTAAAAATTAGCCTTTTTCGAGTAGAATTAGACTTGGGCTCGACAGGGACACGGCCGTGTGCCAGACCCGTGTGAAGGTGCTCAAGCCATGTGTAATTCTGAGTTGGTTTTTAGTCGACATGGTCATTACACACGGGCGTATGGCCTGCCCGTGTGTCACAGACGGGCGTGGCCTGCCCGTGTGTCACACACGGGCATGTGGATTACCTGTGTGGAACTGCCTAGGCCGTGTGAAACACTGAATTAGGCCCATTTTATCTGTTTTTTGGCTTCTTGCTCATTTTGCTATCCTAAGCTCTCCTGAGTATAAAACATCAAATTAAAGGATTAGGAGCATCAAATTCATTAAATCGTATGATAAACCTTCCAAAAATATGCCAAGCATGGGGTAAAAATATATATTATGGTTTATCAAATATCCCCACACTTAAGCATTTGCTTGTCCTCAAGCAACATTCTCAACTCACAATTAAAATTAATTCTTCTTAACTTATAATTCTCATCAATAATGTTTTGAAATAATCCGCAAGTAATCATACATTGATAATTTCAACTAAAAGAACATCAAAGTTTCAAACAATCTAAGTTGAGCATTTAATCATAAAATCATAGGTATCTCCCCTTATCTAAATAATTACCTTTAATTCCAAATTGGCAAGGGTTGACACCCTCACTGAAGATTCACTCAAATCAATCAAAGTGTTTAAGATCCAATAATTAAGCACTCAATAGTCAAACATGAAAAATTATTACCATAGGCTTGCATGAAAATCAAATCTCCACCATTATAAATAAGACGATACACAAATCAAAAGGTCTTTAATAGGGTTGTAATGGGACTTGGGGTAATGGGGCTTGGGTCAAAGGTATGGATAAAGGTTTAAAAAGAGGGTTAGAATCGAGATTAATTTAATAAATTCCAAACTTAGAAAAATAAAGCTAATTACTGAATTACAAACAACTGCCCAAACTAATGAAGTGAGCTTTTTCTCAATAATATAACTTTAACTTATCTGAGCTTTTTCTAACAGTATGTAATTATACGGTTTTTTTAAAGAATAAGAACAAGTACAATAATGGAAAGTATAATTCAGCACTGAAATGGATCAACATAGTTAGGTAACTAATCAAATCAAATCTCGATAAAAAGGGAGTCAATAAAAAGGGAGAAATTCTTAACGAATCAAAAAGGGTTAAGTTGTGGGTTAACATTAAGGGGAAAATTAAGAAACAATGGTTAAGGCTCAAAGGGGTTTACTAAGGGTCAATTATGTGGGTAGGCTTTTTATGGGGTAAATGGGTTAAAACCTAAGTGCCTTTATCATTTTAGTATATCAAATTAAAGGTGTAGTCTTGACATGCATAATCGAAACAAGTTCTATAATAATAAATCAATGTTGACACACTTATAACCAATAAAATAAGTGACCAAGAAAGATATATGCTCTAAAAAGCTCAAAATCTCACAAAAATTGTAGGTATTTGATGTCAATCCTGTAAATTCGAAACTTCAAGATAATACTTCAATTCAGGGAAACAACCTAGCAATTTCAATTCTCAAGAGTCAACTTATCATGCTTGCTTCTCTAATGTCTTAAGGTTTAAACAATCAATGCACAATTTCCTATGGTTTAATTCAAAACACATCAATAAAAATTATAAATCAATCAGAATTCACTCTAATAATAATATGAGAAAATTATTTGAGAACGAGATAAAAATTTAGGGATTTTCTAATAATCATATAAATAACCTCCCCACATTTAAGATGTACATTGTCCTAAATGTACAAAAATAGATAATAACAATATAGGCATGATATCAGAAGAGAGGGAGAGAAGCGAAACTGCCCTGAATTTTTGGATGAAATCCTTGGAATAGCGAAAGCTAGAATTGTCGATAAGGCCAATGGAAGGCATGATTTTGAGTTACTAATAAGAAAATAAACATAACTGTGAAAGAGAATGAAGGGATTACTCGATAATAACCATAAAAATAAACATAGTTCAAAATATAAAACATAAGTCTTCAAAATTAAATAAAAGAAAATTAAAATTAATAATAATAATATAAAATAAATGGACTCAAAGGTCCTCATTATTGAATGCCTCGTGGGTCGACGGTGCTGAAGGAGAGATGTGAAGGTGATGGAAAATCTATCAAAGAGTGGCATCGATGCTATGGAACTACTCAAAACACTGTTTCTCGAAGGAGTGAGTCACTCGGATAAATTAGACAAGGTGGCTACAAGAGGTCGATGACTCGGTGGTGGCGGTGGGTGTGGGTCCTCGTGAAGGGGAAGGACATCATTAGTAATGTCCTCTGGCTCATCCTGGTCATGAGAGTGAACGAGTCTGTATTGAGGGGGTCGAAGCCACGGCGTCGCTTTATCATCCTCATGTGGATCATACTAGAAATTCCCTAAGGAGACATCTGGCCTACTAGTGTGAGTGTTGATGACATCTCTAGTGTAACACCCCGAACCCGAGACCGACACCGGAGTCGGACACGAGATGTTAACAAACTTTGAAAAATTTTTCCAGACACTGCCCAGTCTGAGTACTAGTCGCTTCAAAAATCATATCTTGAGTTTCACAACTCAAAAATCAGTTTTGTAATTTTTCCCTGAAACTAGACTCATGTCCCCACCTATGGATTTTTTTCTAGAATTTTTGGTCGGGCCAATTAGTACAGTTTATTAGTCAAAGTCTCCCATGTTACAGGGGTCGACTACACTGACCTTTTCCCATTACGACTGGGATATCTCTCTGCACAGAGCTTCAATACTGATGCCGTTTGTTTCTATGGAAACTAGACTCAGAGAGGAATCCATACATATATGGTATGACCCCTAATTATCTCTGGTCAATTTATAGTGAATTTCCAAAGGCGGAACAGTGAATCCAGAAACTGTTCTGGCCCTGTTACACAAGAACCCGAATATCTCTTTCTGTACTGTTCCTATAATTGTTTCGTTACTTCCATATGAAAGTAGATTCATCAAGGTTCGATTACATAATTTATTCACTATTTAATTCCACTCCTACGAATTCTTGTGATTTTTCCAATCCACACCACTGCTGCTATCAGCTTCTGTTTTCAAAGTGAACCTTACCTAATTTGGGGTTTCATGGACCAACTAGGGCCTTGTCATACATAAGCCCACATATGATCATACTTAGCCATTCTAGTGGCTGATCATTTGCTCAACACTTCCATTCCAACATAGTTACATCATGAAACCATCTATACATTCATAAATACGAATGGTCTAATGCCATACTCCACTTCTACAAGCCATTTTCGCATGGCTGTACACTTATACATTTCATAAAGTACTCGAAAGACAACAATGGGTAGTCCTATACATGCCATATCAAAATTCAACCAAAATAGTACCCAAAAGAGCCTTTGATAGTGTGGGCGACTTCGACTTCAAGATCCCGAGTCCGATAGCTGGAGAACCAAAAATCTATAAAACAGAGGAGCAATGTAACGAGTAAGCAATTTATGCTTAGTAAGTTTGAGCAAGGAATTCCAGCATGCACAAAGAATAGCACACATTTAGCTAAACGGAATATTTCATAATACGCAATTTACCGATATCAAACTTGCTTCACAACATTAATAACCCTTATGTACATACACAATAAACTAACTTGGCCGAAGGCCGGTAGCTCGTTTATCAACTGAGCGAACATTTATTGTAAGGGCTCGATTAAATTCAACACATACGTAACATATCCCCATATTGGGATGTTTTTCGAGTATTCGCTGGAATTTTACAGCAAGCTCATTCATTACCAAATCACGTACCTTCGGGATTTAACCGGATATAGCTCCTCGTTCAAATGCCTTCGAGACATAGCCCGGTTTTAGTAACTCACACAATGCCTTCGGGACATAACCCGGATTTAACAACTCGCACGAATGCCTTCGGGACTTAACCCGGATTTAACAACTCGCACGAATGCCTTCGGGACTTAACCCGGATTTAATAACTCGCACGAATGCCTTCGGGACTTAACCCGGATTTAATAACTCGCACGAATGCCTTCGGGACTTAACCCGGATTTAGTATCTCGCACAAAGGCCTTCGGATCTTAATCCGGATATATTCACTTAGCACAAAGCCTTCGGGACTTAGCCCGGACAGCATTCAATTAATCATGCACATCTAACAATAATTCATAGCACATTCATATTTCATTTTCGTTTACGAAACTCAAACACAAGGCACATATTGTCCTTGCACATTCGGCTCAATAGCCACACATAGAGCATGATTTAATCACATCGAAATTTAAGATCTCTTACTCAAGAACTTACCTCGGGTGTTGTCGAACGATTCCGCTAGCTATTCAACCACTTTTTCCTTCCCTTTATCGGTTTTATTTCCCCTTTGCTCTTGAGCTTAATCAAACAAATAAATTGATTTCATCATTTTAGGCATCAAAAGATGAACACAAGGCACTTAGCCCATATTTATACATTAGACATTAAAGTCTCATACATGCAAAAATCATGCATCAACACAACATATTAGCTAATTTCTTTCCCCTTGGCCGAATATGCATGTCCATTTTTGGGGTCGATTTCAACACTTAATACACACATATACACACTAGTAAAGCATCCTCCCCCTTTTCATCGATTTAACACATGCATTGCTCATCAACATGCAAAGTTACATTCGGCCTTAGCACACATCTTGCTAGCCGATTCTTCTCCCTTTAGCAACCAATGCACATATGTGCTCACACAAAAATGCTAAAAAGGAGGTTCAAGAATCATCAAGCCATCATCACATGCATCATTAACAAGCTTAATATTTTGCATGCAATGGCATTAACACAACCTCCACCTAGGCCGAATCTTAACTTATCCTCATGCCTCATCACCACAACATCAAACACCAACCAAGAATGATGCATCCATGGTCAAGTGCCATTTCCATCACATAGCAAGATTTAGACCATGGGCTAGGTAGAACTCAAGCTAACAACTAAAACATGCATGCATCTCATGGAACATCATTAAACATACCTTGGCCTAGCTACATGCATGGCCGAATCTCTTCACCTTTCTTCTTCTTTCCTCCTTAAAATTTTTGGCCAAGGATGAACCAAAGGATGAGAAATTTTTTTCTTTGTTTTTCTTTCTAATTTAGGCTAAAATGGAGGTGAGAAAGGATGAACACAAACTTTTCTCCTTTCTTCTCTTGAGCTCACGGCAATGGGGGGACAAACACCACACACACATTTTTTTTTCTTTTGTTTTCCATTTCTTTATTACCCATACTCCTTATTTTATTCTTCCACTAACAAAACATGTTTCATGACATGTTTTGCCCATCCTTCCTTGTCATGGCCGGCCACTACTCATTAGGGGGGAATTTGACATGCAAGTCCCCCCTTTGTCCACATGCACTAGTAGGTCCTCACACATTGACCTATCACATTTTAGAATTTTCTCACATAAGTCCTATTGACTAAATTCACATGAAATCAACCCAATTGAAGCTTGAAATTTTCACACATTCATAATTACATATTCTACACAATAAGTATCACATTCAAACATTTCGGTGACTCGGTTTAGCGGTCCCGAAACCACTTCCCGACTAGGGTCAACTTTGGGCTGTCACAACTCTCCCCCACTTAAGAAATTTTCGTCCCCGAAAATCTTACCGGTAAATAGGTTTGGGTATCGTTCTTTCATCGAGCTCTCGGTCTCCCAAGTAGCTTCCTCGATCCCGAGTTTGAGCCATAACACCTTTACTAGCGGAACTCTTTTGTTTCGCAACTCCTTCACTTCACTAGCTAGGATACGCATCGGTTCTTCTTTATAGCTCATGTCGACTTGAATTTCAACCTCTGATGGGCTAATTATATGCGATGGATCAGATCGATAGCGTCGAAGCATCGAAACATGAAAGACATCATGAATCTTTTCAAGCTCCGGGGGCAAAATCAATCTATACGCAACCGGACCAACTCGTTCGGAGATTTCGTACGGCCCAATGAATCTTGGGCTCAACTTGCCCTTACGGCCGAACCTGAGTATCTTTTTCCAAGGTGAAACCTTAAGGAACACTTTGTCTCCCACCTGATACTCGATGTCTTTTCGTTTCAAATCTGCGTACGATTTCTGACGATCCGTGGATACCTTCAGACTTTCACGGATTACCTTTACTTTCTGTTCAGCATCTCTAATCAAATCAACTCCAAAAATTTTGCTTTCATCGAGCTCGGTCCAAAACAATGGTGTACGGCATTTACGACCGTACAAAGCCTCATAAGGTGCCATCTTAATACTTGATTGAAAACTATTGTTGTAAGCGAATTCAATCAAAGGTAAATACCGTTCCCATGAACTACTGAACTCGAGGATGCAACATCTCAACATATCCTCAAGTATCTGAATTATCTGCTCGGATTGACCATCGGTTTGGGGGTGAAAAGCAGTGCTAAAATGCAACTTGGTACCCAGAGCTTCTTGCAATTTCTTCCAAAATCGTGAGGTGAATCTCGGATCTCTATCCGACACGATAGAAACAGGTACCCCGTGTAATCTCACAATTTGATAAACGTACAATTCAGCTAGTTTATCCAATGAAAAATCCGTACGTACGGGGATGAAATGAGCCGACTTAGTCAGTCTATCAACAATAACCCATATCGCATCCTTCTTACTGCTGACAAAGGCAGTCCGGACACAAAGTCCATTGTGACTCGATCCCATTTCCACTCGGGTATCATGATCGGCTGGAGTAATCCTGAAGACACTTGATGTTCCGCGTTCACTTGTTGACATATTAAACATCTCGAAACAAAGTCAGAGATGTCCCGTTTCATACCATGCCACCAAAATTGACGTTTCAAATCGTTGTACATTTTCGTACTCCCCGGGTGAATTGACATTCGGCTACAATGGGCTTCGCTCAGAATCATCGAAATGAGTTCCGAATTCCTTGGAACACACAAATGATTTCTGAACCTCAAACAATCATCATCATCAATTTGAAACTCCGATTCCTCGTTCGGAAAACACTTAGACCGTTTTGCAACCAATTCATCATCGACTTTCTGAGCTTCACGAATTTGGTGAGTCAATAATGGTTTAGCTTTTAATTCAGCTACTAACACACTGTCTGGTAAAACAGACAAATGCACGTTCATCGCTCGTAAAGCAAACAATGACTTCCGGCTTAAGGCGTCCGCAACCACGTTAGCCTTTCCCGGGTGGTAATCAATGACAAGCTCATAATCTTTCAACAACTCAAGCCAACGTCTTTGTTGCAGATTCAAGTCTAGTTGAGTCATCAAATATTTGAGACTTTTGTGATCCGAAAATACATGGCACTTCTCACCAAACAGATAATGTCGCCATATTTTTAAAGCAAACACGATGGCAGCTAGTTCGAGATCATGGGTCGGATAATTCCTCTCGTGTGGCTTCAATTGTCTCGACGCATAGGCCACGACTCGACCTTCTTGCATCAATACGCGACCCAACCCAAGTAGGGATGCGTCACTATAAATGACAAACTCTTTACCTGATTCGGGTTGCACCAAAATTGGAGCTTCAGTCAAATGAGTTTTCAGTTGGTTGAAACTTTTCTGACATTTCTCCGTCCACTCGAACTTAACATCCTTTTGAAGTAGCTTCGTCATTGGTGTGGCTATCATTGAGAAACCTTTCACAAATCGTCGGTAATAACCGGCGAGCCCCAAAAAGCTCCGAACTTCAGTAATATTTCTCGGAGGTTTCCAGTCAAGTATGGCTGAAATTTTGTTCGGGTCAACTCGAATACCCGACGCGGATACCACATGACCCAAGAAACTAACCTCTCTTAACCAGAACTCACACTTACTGAACTTAGCATATAACTGCTTATCCCGCAAAATTTGCAGCACTAGCCTCAGATGCTCAGCATGTTCGGTCTCATCTCTTGAATAGACCAAAATGTCATCAATGAACACAACTACGAACTGATCCGAATACGGTCTGAAGATCCGATTCATCAAATCCATAAATACCGCAGGGGCATTAGTGAGCCCAAACGGCATCACTAAGAATTCGTAGTGACCATATCTCGTTCTGAAGGCAGTTTTGGGAATATCTGGATCTCGAATTCGCAACTGATAATAGCCCGATCTCAAATCTATTTTTGAGAACACTGAGGCTCCCTTCAGTTGGTCGAACAAATCATCGATGCGCGGCAACGGATATTTGTTCTTTATCGTCACTTTATTCAGCTGACGATAGTCAATGCACAACCTCATGGTTCCGTCCTTCTTTTTCACGAACAATACTGGTGCACCCCAAGGTGAGAAACTTGGTCGAGCGAAACCTCTCTCCGTCAGTTCTGGCAACTGAGCTTTCAACTCCTTTAACTCGGTTGGTGCCATACGATACGGAGCTATCGAAATCGGCGTAGTCCCAGGTACAAGCTCAATACCAAACTCTACCTCCCGAACATGTGGTAAACCCGGTAATTCTTCCGGAAAAACATCCGGGTATTCACAAACCACCGGCACAGATTCGGGTTTCTTTTCTAATTCTTTGTCATCAAGCACATATGCAAGGTATGCTTCGCACCCTTTTCTTACATATTTCTGTGCCAACATTGCTGATATTACAGCTGGCATCCCCTCCAAGTCCGCAGACTCAATTCGGACTACTTCGTTATTTGCGCACCTCAAATCAATAGTCTTGCTCTTGCAGTTCACAATCGCATCATGCGCAGTCAACCAATCCAACCCAAGGATAACATCAAATTCATCAAACGGCAAAAGCATCAAGTCCGCTGGAAAATAGGAACCTCGAATTTTCCAGGGGACATTTCTTACACACTTTGTCGACAAGCACGTAACGACCCAAGGGATTTGACACCCGAATTACAAACTCAGTAGACTCAATAGATAAAGTCTTACTGGATGCTAAGGTTTCACATATGTAAGAATGGGTAGAACCGGGGTCAATCAAAGCAATTACATTAGTATCAAAGAGGGTGAATGTACCGGTAATAACATCAGGCGAAGAAGCATCCTCGCGGGCACGTATAGCATAAGCTCTAGCAGGCGCACGGGCTTCGGATCTGGTTATATCATCTCTAGATCCTCTCTGACCACCACCAGCATTGCCCATATTTCCAGATGGTCTACCTCGAGTAGTGGTAGCACCCGGTCTCCCACTCTGATTTGCATTCTGTCCCGACAACCTCGGGCAATCTTTAATGAAGTGGTCCACTGATCCGCATTTGTAACAGGAGCGGTCAGGAAATCTACAACTCCCCGAATGCCATTTACCGCAATATCGGCATTTCGTCCTGTCTCGACGTTCATTCCCAACACTGGCGACCGAAGTGCCTCGTGTACCCACAGGGGGTCGATCACGATCTCGTCCAAAAAGGCCCGAAGTGCCTCTAAACTGGCCTGCATCATCTCGAAATCTCTTCGATGTCTGTTGAAGAGACCTCCCTGAGGATGTTTTACGAAACTCTCCAGTTCCCTCATCAACTCTTTGCTTTTCTTTTCTAAGCTCTTCGGCTTTACAAGCTCGTTCAACAAGTACCACGAACTCTTGTATTTCAAGAACGCCAACGAACATTTTTATATCTTCATTCAGCCCATCCTCGAAGCGTTTACACATAACAGCTTCGGACGAAACACATTCCCGAGCGTATTTGCTAAGTCTAACAAATTTTCGCTCGTAATCAGTAACCGACATGGAGCCTTGCTTAAGCTCAAGAAATTCCTTCCATTTTTGATCAACAAATCTCTGACTGATATACTTTTTCCGAAACTCAGTTTGGAAAAACTCCCAAGTTACTTGCTCTCGGGGCACAATAGAAGTCAGAGTACTCCACCAATAGTAGGCAGAATCACGTAGCAAGGAGATAGCACACTTTAGGCATTCATCGGGTGTACAAGATAGCTCATCGAGTACCCGGATAGTGTTGTCCAGCCAAAATTCAGCTTGCTCGGCATCATCGCTATCCATAGCCTTAAATTCAGTAGCCCCATGTTTTCGGATTCTGTCAACTGGGGCTTATGTGACCTTATTTGGTCCGTTACCGGCGGTATTGTAGGTGCGGGGGTAGTATTTGTTCGGGAATGGAGGTTGTGGAACAGCCATATTAGTTCGAATGTATTGGTTAAACCAATCATTCATCACGCTATAGAATGCTTGTCTAGCTTCATCATTCTGATTACTAGCATTAGGTTGAGAGTTTGCCGGCACTGTCCCTTGTACGGGAGCAGGCGCTACACTCTCAAGATCATCAGCTACCTCTCGGTCACGATCGGGATCCATTACTATAAATAAACACATTTACAATTGTCGGAAATCACCACACTATCAAGTAATCACATAAAATGGCATGTATAGCTAGACCCAAAACATTACGGTAGTCCTAGAATCGACTAAACCGTAGCTCTGATACCAATAAAATGTAACACCCCGAACCCGAGACCGACACCGGAGTCGGACACGAGATGTTAACAAACTTTGAAAAATTTTTCCAGACACTGCCCAGTCTGAGTACTAGTCGCTTCAAAAATCATATCTTGAGTTTCACAACTCAAAAATCAGTTTTGTAATTTTTCCCTGAAACTAGACTCATGTCCCCACCTATGGATTTTTTTCTAGAATTTTTGGTCGGGCCAATTAGTACAGTTTATTAGTCAAAGTCTCCCATGTTACAGGGGTCGACTACACTGACCTTTTCCCATTACGACTGGGATATCTCTCTGCACAGAGCTTCAATACTGATGCCGTTTGTTTCTATGGAAACTAGACTCAGAGAGGAATCCATACATATATGGTATGACCCCTAATTATCTCTGGTCAATTTATAGTGAATTTCCAAAGGCGGAACAGTGAATCCAGAAACTGTTCTGGCCCTGTTACACAAGAACCCGAATATCTCTTTCTGTACTGTTCCTATAATTGTTTCGTTACTTCCATATGAAAGTAGATTCATCAAGGTTCGATTACATAATTTATTCACTATTTAATTCCACTCCTACGAATTCTTGTGATTTTTCCAATCCACACCACTGCTGCTATCAGCTTCTGTTTTCAAAGTGAACCTTACCTAATTTGGGGTTTCATGGACCAACTAGGGCCTTGTCATACATAAGCCCACATATGATCATACTTAGCCATTCTAGTGGCTGATCATTTGCTCAACACTTCCATTCCAACATAGTTACATCATGAAACCATCTATACATTCATAAATACGAATGGTCTAATGCCATACTCCACTTCTACAAGCCATTTTCGCATGGCTGTACACTTATACATTTCATAAAGTACTCGAAAGACAACAATGGGTAGTCCTATACATGCCATATCAAAATTCAACCAAAATAGTACCCAAAAGAGCCTTTGATAGTGTGGGCGACTTCGACTTCAAGATCCCGAGTCCGATAGCTGGAGAACCAAAAATCTATAAAACAGAGGAGCAATGTAACGAGTAAGCAATTTATGCTTAGTAAGTTTGAGCAAGGAATTC
Source organism: Gossypium hirsutum (assembly GCF_007990345.1). NCBI lineage: Eukaryota > Viridiplantae > Streptophyta > Magnoliopsida > Malvales > Malvaceae > Gossypium > Gossypium hirsutum. The sequence goes on along the minus strand of NC_053432.1, from coordinate 22,427,194 downwards.
CAGCATGCACAAAGAATAGCACACATTTAGCTAAACGGAATATTTCATAATACGCAATTTACCGATATCAAACTTGCTTCACAACATTAATAACCCTTATGTACATACACAATAAACTAACTTGGCCGAAGGCCGGTAGCTCGTTTATCAACTGAGCGAACATTTATTGTAAGGGCTCGATTAAATTCAACACATACGTAACATATCCCCATATTGGGATGTTTTTCGAGTATTCGCTGGAATTTTACAGCAAGCTCATTCATTACCAAATCACGTACCTTCGGGATTTAACCGGATATAGCTCCTCGTTCAAATGCCTTCGAGACATAGCCCGGTTTTAGTAACTCACACAATGCCTTCGGGACATAACCCGGATTTAACAACTCGCACGAATGCCTTCGGGACTTAACCCGGATTTAACAACTCGCACGAATGCCTTCGGGACTTAACCCGGATTTAATAACTCGCACGAATGCCTTCGGGACTTAACCCGGATTTAATAACTCGCACGAATGCCTTCGGGACTTAACCCGGATTTAGTATCTCGCACAAAGGCCTTCGGATCTTAATCCGGATATATTCACTTAGCACAAAGCCTTCGGGACTTAGCCCGGACAGCATTCAATTAATCATGCACATCTAACAATAATTCATAGCACATTCATATTTCATTTTCGTTTACGAAACTCAAACACAAGGCACATATTGTCCTTGCACATTCGGCTCAATAGCCACACATAGAGCATGATTTAATCACATCGAAATTTAAGATCTCTTACTCAAGAACTTACCTCGGGTGTTGTCGAACGATTCCGCTAGCTATTCAACCACTTTTTCCTTCCCTTTATCGGTTTTATTTCCCCTTTGCTCTTGAGCTTAATCAAACAAATAAATTGATTTCATCATTTTAGGCATCAAAAGATGAACACAAGGCACTTAGCCCATATTTATACATTAGACATTAAAGTCTCATACATGCAAAAATCATGCATCAACACAACATATTAGCTAATTTCTTTCCCCTTGGCCGAATATGCATGTCCATTTTTGGGGTCGATTTCAACACTTAATACACACATATACACACTAGTAAAGCATCCTCCCCCTTTTCATCGATTTAACACATGCATTGCTCATCAACATGCAAAGTTACATTCGGCCTTAGCACACATCTTGCTAGCCGATTCTTCTCCCTTTAGCAACCAATGCACATATGTGCTCACACAAAAATGCTAAAAAGGAGGTTCAAGAATCATCAAGCCATCATCACATGCATCATTAACAAGCTTAATATTTTGCATGCAATGGCATTAACACAACCTCCACCTAGGCCGAATCTTAACTTATCCTCATGCCTCATCACCACAACATCAAACACCAACCAAGAATGATGCATCCATGGTCAAGTGCCATTTCCATCACATAGCAAGATTTAGACCATGGGCTAGGTAGAACTCAAGCTAACAACTAAAACATGCATGCATCTCATGGAACATCATTAAACATACCTTGGCCTAGCTACATGCATGGCCGAATCTCTTCACCTTTCTTCTTCTTTCCTCCTTAAAATTTTTGGCCAAGGATGAACCAAAGGATGAGAAATTTTTTTCTTTGTTTTTCTTTCTAATTTAGGCTAAAATGGAGGTGAGAAAGGATGAACACAAACTTTTCTCCTTTCTTCTCTTGAGCTCACGGCAATGGGGGGACAAACACCACACACACATTTTTTTTTCTTTTGTTTTCCATTTCTTTATTACCCATACTCCTTATTTTATTCTTCCACTAACAAAACATGTTTCATGACATGTTTTGCCCATCCTTCCTTGTCATGGCCGGCCACTACTCATTAGGGGGGGAATTTGACATGCAAGTCCCCCCCTTTGTCCACATGCACTAGTAGGTCCTCACACATTGACCTATCACATTTTAGAATTTTCTCACATAAGTCCTATTGACTAAATTCACATGAAATCAACCCAATTGAAGCTTGAAATTTTCACACATTCATAATTACATATTCTACACAATAAGTATCACATTCAAACATTTCGGTGACTCGGTTTAGCGGTCCCGAAACCACTTCCCGACTAGGGTCAACTTTGGGCTGTCACATCTAGAGTGTCGAAGAGGCTGAAGTGTCGAGCGAGGCGAGTCACGTAGGGGCCAAGGCAGATGGAGCCCCTCCTAGGGCAGTCTGTTTGGTGGCGAAAAGCAAGGGCAATAAAGTATTCCAAATCATATACATGACCAGTCGTAATGCTCCATAAGAAGTAAGCATAGGTGGTGCTAACGACGCTGGTGCTCTCTCTCCTCCCAGTCAGGGTATGAGCCAAGATAACATGGATGTAGCGTAGTTCTGGGGGAAGAGAAGTCGCCTTTGAGTGACTTGCGTCATAGGGAACAGTACTTGCCGTAAGGTCTGTAACACCCTAATTTTTGGCCTAGTCGGAATAGTGGTTTCGGGACCACAAATTTGACAATGAAAATTTTATTTTTATTATATTTTTATGGTCTACGATTTCACGGACTAATTTCGTGAAAATTTTGTTCGAAAATTTTGACATTCGGGCACTTAATTTAGTCAAAAGGACTAAATCGTAAAAAGTGAAAAAGTTGAATTCTACATACTAAATTTTAAATAGAGGGTCTTTAAATGGTAATTAGACCATTGGTTAATTTCTAGACAAAAATAGACATGAAATGAGTGTAATAAAATATTTTTAAGTTAGGGTTATTTTGGTAAACTAATAATTAAAAGAATTAAAAGGGGAAATAAGCCAAATTAGCTATCATCTTCTTATTCAACTGTTTCTACCAACAGTAGCCATGGTTAAGGTTTTTTCAAATTCCCAAGCTTGATTGTAAGTGCTCCTTAGCCCCGTTTTTGAAGTTCTTTACATTTTTGAAATCCTAGTAACTTGGATAAGCTTATTCTAGCAATAATTTAACCTAGGGTTTATATTTGGAAAAATACCCATAGGTGAAATGTGTTTATTCTGATTTTTTATGGTAGAATATGAAGCTTGAAATTGTGTTAAACAACTTTTACTAAGCAATTTTACATGAAAACGAGTAAAACGACATAATCGGTAAAAATACCTAATGTTCATAAGTACATGTTAGAGTGTGAATTGGATGTTGCTATAGAAGAGAAAAATGATCAGCATGTCATAAAACATAAGAAAATAGGATGAAGTTTAACTTACGAGCCTAGGGGCAAAAATGTAATTTTGACAAAGTTTAGGGGCAAAATTATAATTTTTACAAAATATGATTTTGGGTTAATTAGAATAATGTGACTCCTAATTAGGCTATATTTGTAATGATAGAGTAAGGAAAATTGAAATTCAAGCTAAAATCGGCAAAATACCAAATTATGGACAAAATGGTAAAAATGGCCATTTTCGTATACGAGGTAAGTCCGTGTGTTAATAATAATGCAATACCATACTTGAATTGTAATTTTCTATTTTTATGGCATAAATTGTATGATTTAATATGTTTAGGAGAAGTTGATGGATTGTGTGCATGATATGGAAAATGTGATGCTCGTTGTGTCATGTGAAATTGAATGGCAAATTATTGTTACATGAATTGAATGTTAAATTACTATTACATGGGTTGTATGAATTGCTACACGGTTGTACTTGATGAGATTTTGAGAAGTTTGTACGTAAATAATTTATCGATTATTTTTATTTTATTATATTTTGTTATCATATGAAATGTGGTTGCCTATAGAACGATTATTTGTTGTAAATTGCAAATTGAAAAAGGACTATGAATAAATTTGTAAACATGTTGGAAAGTGAGGAATTTCCTGGTTGAGCCTTTGAAATAGAAACGATACGAATGATCTATTGTGGGGTCACGTGTGTAGTACTAAGTGCAGGCTACTACGTGTACCGGATAATTGGTCGCATGTGTAGTACTAAGTGCAGGCTACTATGCGTACCCGATAACTTCGATCACGTGTGTAGTACTAAGTGCAGGCTACTACGTGTATCAGATGCTTAGGTCACGTGTGTAGTACTAAGTGCAAGCTACTATGTGTACTGGATAATTGGTCGCATGTGTAGTACTAAGTGCAGGCTACTATGCGTACCAGATAGCCTTGTCTACAAGTGTGAAAATATGTGCAGGCAACTAAGTATCAGTTATTATTCCGAAGAGTTCAATGGGAAAATCGATTAAGTAAAAATACATGTGAACATGATTATATGATGAATACGTGCAGGTATATGTTTATGAAAATTATGAGCAATGTGCTCGATATTTGAGTGAACTTCGATAAGACAAAATGGATTAACTGAAATTATGTAAGAGTGAATTTTAGTAGTAAAACAGTCTTGGACAGTAGCTGTTGCATGACTTTGAAAATTCACCAAACATTGTATAAGTTGAATTAAATTTCAAAAAAATTATGGAATTAAATATTAATGAGTCTATTTTCATATAAAAGAAACAAGGGGAGCAAAAGAGTTCTATATTATGTGATATTCTAATTTTTGTGAGACAGTGTCAGAATGAATTCGAGATCCCTTGTTCTGACTTGGAAAAATCGTTAAAAACTATACAAAAATAATTATGAGTTATAATTTATATGAATAGAATCCTCAATGAGTCTACTTTCAGGACGAATGGACAGGAACATCATCCAAGTCCCGAAATATGAGATGAATAATTGTTAGTGAAGAGAGGTCATAACTGTTGGATAGCAAAACAGGGCAAACTTTAATGAATAAACTGTACTAATTGGATAAACCAAAAATTCTGGAAATTTTATAGGAGAATGGTATATGAGTCTAGTTTCAAAAAATATTAACAAAACTAAATTTGGAGTTTTGTAGCTCCATATATGAATGATTTAGTAACTGTAACTTGATAAAATGGCTTAACTTGAACATGTGTAATTGTACAATTATAATGTTTTATCTTGAAAAGCATGTTAGTAATTGCTTATTAACTTCATATGGACTTACTAAGTCTAAATCTTACCCATCCTCTCCATTTCTTTAGTATTTGCAGGTCAGGTCGGGGTTGGAGATCGTCGGAGGCAAAATCACACTATCAAACTATCATTTTTGTGAGAATTAATTCAAATATTAGAAATATCAAGTGAGTGGCATGTATATGAAGTTGGTTTGTGATATGTATTATTATGACTTTGACCATACGTATCAGTCTGCATTGAGTTATCGTATATGATCATGAGATGTGGTCATTATCCATTATGGTTTATAAGTTTAATTAATCATGCCATGTCCTATGTTTTGATGTGATGATATAGTTAGCTTTGTTTGTTATGCATGATTGGTAATACATCAGGTATGTTAAATGCTGGCCAGTGGATCATGAATAAAATGGAAATGAGTAGTGTCACCTTGAATATGGATGTTTAATGGACAAATTGGTAACTACATTATGATGGTATAAAATGAGAATAAGGTTTAGCATGTCTAGTTCTAGTTAATGTAAGACTGTATATTATATACAAGATGGTAAGCAAATATGTTGAAAGTGAATGACATGTTATTGCATGATTATGGATGTGTAAATGCTCACTTATGCCACATTATATGTCTTTAAATATGAGTCTATGCATGTGTTCGAAAAGTTTTGAATTAAATGAAATTTTATGGCCCAGTTTTCATCTATGTGTACGGTTAAGTCTGGTAATGCCTCGTACCCTGTTCCAACCTTGGATACGGGTAAGGGGTGTTACAAGGTCGGCCCAACAGCAGGAGGGCGAGTGATGTATGTGTCGGTGAAGATGTAGAAAAACCTCGGAAGCCATAAACTCTTCCGTGTAGAGGCCCAAAGCAACTCCAAACTCTTGTACACTCATGTGTCTTACGAGTCCACCAAGTCTAAAAGTGATAGTACTGGCCTCATCATGGGTATTCATCACATGTTGTAGATGGAAAGTAGTGCAAAAATCCAAGGTAAGCTCCGAATAGGTGGGTTAGAGAATTGCAAAGAACCGATCCCACCGGGCAGTGGCGAGATGGAATCAAACAAGGTGGGCAAGTTGGACCTACTCCAAGGCGGCCCAATCAATATAATGGCCCACTCCTAATGGTCATACTCGAATAAGCTGAAACAAGTCATCCTGTGGGCCTAACGAAAATCGAAGCAGAAGGTGACAAGCTTCGGTTGAGGCGCTCGAAGAACTTGTGCCAGGATCCTTCCGTTTTTTTGAAGCAGGGACTGCTACCTTGGATTTGCCTCGTGTGTTCGTCATGATGTACCTAAAAAAGAAAACATTTCAATATGAATAAAATCAGAATAAATAATTCCAATCAAATACATCGAAAAGCTTAGGAGGAGACATGTGAATAAGACAAAAATGTGACTGAGAAGACTCTAGTATGATAACAAAAATGGTCAAGACGGAAAATTTAGTCCTATATGCACTATTACCCTAACATGTAAAAACTAACAGAATGTGAATCTAAACTAACAGTATACTAAACTAATTAGCAATAATAATAGTAAAAAGGGAAAAGCCAATGCACCGAATAATGAAAACAAATAAACACTAAAGACAAACTGAACATCATTAACAACTAACTAAATCCACAAATATATCAAAAGAACCTATGATTAAAATAGTGAGGGAAGCAAATGAAAAAAAACAAGAATCAAATATACTGTTAATAAGAGGTAGAAATTACCAAACGAATACTAGAAAAATAAAAAATATTAGTAAATCATTAAAATAGAATAAAATAATAAAGAAAAACATAATGAAAATCAAGAATATTGAAAATCTACTGTTATGGTTTGAGTGGACGGCAGCTAGGTGGTCAACGGTGGTGCGCAAAATGGGGAAGGGTGAGGATGGTTTGGTGCTAGTGGTTGAGAGGATGGGTGGTCGGATTGGGTTCATGGGGTGTAGGTGTTTGCACGTAAGGGGAGGAAAGGGAGAAGGGGCGATGATTTGGTGTGGGCATAGAAGGGAGAGAGATGCTTCAAGTGTGCGACAATAGGGGGTTTAGGGCTGCTCGGAGGACGGGGATAAAAGCTGCGGTGGCTAGGGGTTGAGAAGAGGAGAAAAAGATAAAATAGGGAAAAATGAAAAGGGGATTAGGGTTTAAATTGGGAGACGGTCGTGTGAGACCTGTGTTGGGCCACACGGCCGTGTCACACACCCGTGTGTATCATGGTTAGCCCGTGTTTGTCACGAAAATTAAATGCTCATTCATCACACGGCCTGGGACTCACCCTTGTTGTCAGGCCGTGTGTTATGTCCTTCACTTCTCCCATGCCCGTGTGGCATCCCACACGCCCCTGTGTCTGAACATACGGCCGTGTGCCTTGCTCATGTAGCTTTCTAACTTGTTTAAAATTTGAAAATTTAAGCTCCAAGTTTCACATGGCCTAGGACACGTCCGTGTGTCCAGGCCGTGTACTTCCCACAGCCGTGTTGCACGGCCGTGTGGATTTATCGCAGACCGTGTGCATGTCGATTTTTAGGAAATTTCAACCCTGTTTCCACACAGCCAAAGACACACCTGTGTGCCCAGGCCGTGTGGGTCAATGTACCTGCATAAAAAACATGAAAAATAGATAAAATAAATAGGTTAATGATGTTAGTGCTCGAGTTGCCTCCCGAGAAGCACTTATTTATAGTCTAAGCTCGACTCACATCTTATTTGCATGGTCATGGTGGTTCGAGGAGTTGAAACTCCTCATTCTTGCTATCAATCTTATCAAAATAAGGTTTTAGACGTGTACTATTTACTTAAAAATGCCGAATTTAGAATGAGTTACCTCGACTATACTGTATGGGAAAACGTTGAGTACGGCAAAAGGGATTTCTCTATTAGGTTCAAAAGTGGCAACACGAGGGTCTGCTTCATCTAACAGTACTTTGTCTCTGACCTTCAGTTGATTCGATTCACCTTTAAGTTTATCATGACACTGCTTTATTTCATCATGTATTCTCGGTTTCTCCTTAACTTTTGTTCGCCATTCATCTAGTTCCTCGATTTGTAATCTTCATTCCTCAAGAGTTTTTTGTGGCTCCATCACTTTATCCCTAGGGATTTCCTGCATAGAAGTTTGAGACAAGATGTTATTCTCATGGAAAGAATTCGTAATGTTATCTCGATCACTAAATAGTCTGGCGGAATCATGAACTTGAAGTTTAATCGTGTCATCACCTACACGAAGCGTTAGTTCTCATGTACCAACATCAACAATAGTTCTAGCAGTTGCTAAAAATGGTCTACCTAGAATTAAGGGTATGTCATTGTCCTCATCCATGTCTAAGACAACAAAATCGACTAGAAATATAAATGTGTCAATTTTAACAAGCACATCTTCAACAATACCCCTAGGAAACCTAATAGTTTTATCTGCCAACTGTATACTCATCCTAGTTTATTTGGGCTTCCCAAGACCTAGTTGCTTAAACATTTTATAGGGCATGACATTAAAACTCGCCCCTAAGTCGGCCAAAGCATTATTAATAGCTAAATTACCAATTAAACAAGGAATAGTAAAACTCCCTAGATTCTTCAATTTACTGGGTAGTTTATTATGCAACATAGCCGAGCAAACTATATTCAACTCTACATGTGATGAATCATCTAACTTTCATTTGTTTTCCAGAAGCTCCTTTACACATTTAACCGAGTTGGGTATCTGCAAAAAAGCTTTAATAAATGGTAAGTTAATATGTAACTTTTTTAAAATGTTAAGAAATTTACCGAACTGTTTATTTGTGTGGTCTTTCTTTGTCGTCTTAGGGTATGGCACGCGAGGTGTGTGTTCTCTGCTTACCGGTTTTTGTTTGTTCTGGATTTCATCCACCTTATCTTAACTTACTATTGTTTCTTGCCTTGGTTCTGGTTTAGGCTCAACCAACCCTTCTTCATATTGAACAATAATCGCATGAAGCTACTCTCTTGGGTTAGCCTCGGTGTTGCTGGGCAAGCTACCTTGTGGTCTTTCTGAGATCAGCTTAGCAAGCTAATCTATTTGATTCTCGAGACCTTGAATTGATGCTTGCTGATTTTTAAGCACTATTTTGGTGTTTTGGAAATGTGTTTCTGACACCGAGATGAATTTTTTTAGCATCTCTTCAAGGTTCGACTTTTTCTCTTGCTGGTAAGTTAGCTGAAAGCTTGGAGGGGGTGGTGGTCTCTGATTTCCTTGGCCTCCCCATGAGAATTTTGAGTGATTCCTCCAACCTGCATTGTAAGTGTTACTATAAGGATTGTTTTGAGGACGAGGATTATTACCCATATAATTTATTTTCTCCTCCTCGGTACCAGGGTTGAAGGATGGATAATCTGTGTTGTGCACTCCTCCTCTAATTGAATCACACCTCATCACTGGATGTACCTGAGTAGAACCATACAAACCATCACTCTTTTTATTTAAGAGTTCTACCTGATTTGATAACATGGTGACTGGATCTAGGTTGAAAACACCGGTTAATTTCGTTGGTTTTGTTCGCATGACTTGCCACTGATAGTTATTCAGTGACATCTCTTCAATAAATTCATAACCCTCGTCTGGTGTTTTGTTGTTTAAAGTTTCATCGGCGGCTGCATCGATTAGTTGCCTTGTTGAAGGGTTCATACCATTGTAAAAAGTCTGAACCTATAGCAATAGAGGTAGCCCATGGTGAGGGCACCTTCTCAATAAGTCTTTGTGTCTCTCCCATGCATCATAAAGTGTTTCTAAATCCATCTGCACAAAAGAAGAGATATCATTCCTTAACTTTGTTATTTTAGCCGGCGGAAAATATTTAAGCAAAAAATTTTCGGTCATTGTTGATTAATTCAAATCTCTTTTTAATTAAAACCCCTATTGTCGCATTAATTCGATCTATGGATTCCCTTATTAGATTTGACTCTAATGGGGCAGATTTATGTCGTCCTATGTCTAGGATTGCATGCAACTCCACTTAATTATGGAAGATCTACTCTTAAACAGGGACTTTTGCTCCACTGAATAAGCACATCAGACTTGAATTAATATCATAAAATATTTAAGCAAGAATTAAGAGCACATAATTAAGAATAAGAACAAGTATTTATCGTATAATTCAAATAGTAATAAGATCTGTCTTAGGTTTCATCTCCCTCAGGTATTTAAGGAGTTTAGTTCATAATAATAGATGAAAACATCTCAAAATTGGGAAAACAACAAAACATAAAGAAACCCAAAGAACTTCTCAGGAAATTGAATGGAGATCTTTAGTCTTAAAGCAGATCCTGTTTCCGAGTTGATTCTGATGGCTGTCTTCGAGTATTTTTTGCTTTCTCCTCTGTGTTCCCCTTTTGATCCTCTTCTAGGGTGTTTATATAGACTTTGGAATGCTTTAAAACCCTAAAAATTAGCCTTTCTCGAGTAGAATTAGACTTAGGCTCAATAGGGACACGGCCGTGTGCCACGCCCGTGTGAAGGTGCTCAAGCCGTGTGTAATTCTGAGTTGGTTTTTAGTCGACACGATCATTACACACGGACATGTGGCCTACCCGTGTGTCACACATGGGCGTGTGGATTACTCGTGTGGAACTACCTAGGCCATGTGAAACACTGAATTTGGCCCATTTTGTCCACTTTTGGCTCGTTTCTTGGTCTTTTTGCTATCCTAAGCTCTCTTGAGTATAAAACATGAAATTAAAGGATTAGGAGCATCAAATTCATTAAATCTTATGATAAACCTTCCAAAAATATGTCAAGCATGGGGTAAAAATAAGTATATATTATGGATTACTAGCATGCATGCGCCGAGGCTATATATAATAAAATATAAGAATTAAGTGATGTCTGCGAGCAAGTATATAGGTCAGGTTGTAGTATAGATGTTATAATGGAATACGAAAGTATTTTGAGGATCATACCAATGGGAGGATGAATTAAACCAAACAATAATCTTTACATAATATGCCTAAACAATAATAATCTAAAATCATTGTACGACGAATCAAAAATAATAATATGAAGAAAAATAACATAAAAATAAGAAAGCTAGAAACCTATCGAATTTCGCTTAAATGAAGTAAACAGAAGATCAACTCACTTCAGTGTTCATAATTAACTTCAGACTAAGGGTTTTAATAAATTAGCTAGTAATTAACTTAGTTATTACCTTTCGAGTTCTAACTAAACTAACTAGTCAAATGAAGTAAACAAAAGATCAACTCACTTCAGTGTTCATAATTAACTTCAGACTTAGGGTTTTAACGAATTAGCTAGTAATTAACTTAATTATTACCTTTCGAGTTCTAACTAAACTAACTAGTCAAGATAAGCTACTTATCTTTGAACCTCATAGCTTAGACTGGGATAGATCAAGAGGTGTTAGGTAGACTATTCCTTTGACCTCATCTACCTAAGTGATTTCCTAGGGTCATCAATCCTAGGGTTTAATAACATTCAACCCAATCCAACTAATTTCGGGTCAAACCTAAACTATTCGTTAATTAATCTTACATCCGCTCGTCAATCTCCTTAGGGTTTTAGTTCATCATGGATTTAGATGCAATTTTCCCTAATTTGATTTCAGAAATTCAAAAAAATATCAAAAATAAAAGAACAGGGAAAAGAGAACTTGGATATGTTGATGTTGAGTAATCATCAAACCTGAAAACCTGTTGAACGGATGTTGAATGGAAATTGATTGTAATAGAAAACACAAGAAATACTAAAGATGTTGAATAAAATAAAAACTAAAATTGAAAGAAATCAAAATATAACGGCAATTTCCCCGAAATCCAAACCCTAATCTAAAAACTAGAAATTAAACAAAAGGAAAAAGCTCCCTTAATCAAGTCTTCAGCACTAATATATATAGTAGTTGTGTTAGATGACCGAATTAGGTTAATTACAGACATAATAATGCTAATTAAGGTGTACAGATGAAAAACTCCATAAGTAGGTGAATATATCTCATCAAATTGGTATCACGACATTGAAAAAGTGTTGTCGTAACATTGGACTTCAAATATAATATCCCTTGCCTTGAAGTTCATTGTCGTGACATTGAATACAATTTTTGTGACATTGATGCTAGACTGCTCCCTGCTTGCTTCGAAGTTTGATGTTACGATATCCAATATGGGTGTTGCGACATCCCAGGTAGTCCATTGACTCATCAACCTAAATCGATGCCCTACAGATTCAATCAACACATTAGTCTTCCCTTAGGCCCAGATTGACCCAATGGGTAATAAAATACACAAAATGGCTTATTTTATTAACTTTAAACATAAATATGTGAAATTGAAAAACTAACTAAAAGGATAACAAATTATTTAAAAACAAGTTGATTAAGTGTTGAAAGGAGCTCAATTTGCCACAACAAATTGTGACAGATCAGTCTGATTCTCACGTAACTTAAAATTATGTCATTTGAATCCAACCCAACTTTAGAAATATAATTTTGGAACTTCAAGCTATCCAAAAACATATTCATTTTTCAATATTTTTTTCATTCTCTCACTATGCTTCCTTAAGATCAACAATGGCCATTAAAACAAACCTTAACATAACTTTGTTCTAACTTCATTTTTAGCTTACTTACTTTACTCAAAACTAAATCCTACTATGAATCAAGTCTAAAACCTACTAAAAATTCAAAACCAAAGCTTCCTCTTTCTAAATTTTCTAAGCATATTTTCCTTAAATTTCTATATCCAAGTGAATGGGCTTGTAACACCCCATACCCGACTCAATCGTCAAATCCGAGATACGATATGCCATATCCATTGTCGGATCAACTATGATTCAATTCAACCATGCATACAGGCTATTAATTATATTACTTATTCTTAATATGTTATACAATCATTTTCGGATCCTATACAAGCTTACAAAAGCTTTTTACATAACTCGGGGTCGAATAAGGACAAAAATGTAAAGTTTGCAAACTATTGGGTTGATGTCGTTACTTTAGGGGTTACATCTCATTGTGCAACTCACTGCCGATTTCTTGTCACGATGTTAAGGGCTCAAAGTCACCATGTGACCGTTTGTTTCCAAAAGGATGGAAACACGAAAATATACACACTTTTTCATGCCCTTATTAACTCAAATTCATGTAGTTTCAGTAAAATTCTTGTCGAAAAATATATAATTATTTATAAAATAATTAAATTGCACTCAAATTATAAACATTTTGAATTTTAATTAATTTTATCTTATATTTTGATTAATTTTGATTATTTTCGATAGATTTGCACAAATGGTGAAAAACGACTCGGCAAACACTACTAGAAGCACAAAACCGAGAAGAAATTTTGAAGCATCAAGGAAAATTAATTTTTCAGCCTAAGACAGTCCAAATTATGAATATTAATTCATAATATAATTAATTTTAATTTTCATCCAATTTAATTTGGGTTGAATAAATTATTGTTAATTAATTATGAAAAGGAGCCCAGTTGACCTGAACTGAGAAAACTGATCCAACCGAGCACTGGGCAGCCCAAAATCGTCCCACATGCTGAACCAATCAGCTTGTTTGGCTGTTTATTTGGCTTGCAAAATATCCCTTAAAGACTCCTTCAATTTGCATTCAAACCTCTCCATTATTTATGCCTTTCTAGATTTGCCCCTACCTTAATATAGCAAGTTTGAAACCTTCAAACTAGCCACATGTGTGGCCAGCCATGGGTGGACTCTATAGCTTCTGATTTTTGCTATTTTTAGCAGCCATCCCAACCTATAAATACCCCCTTGGCTACTCACTTCAAACACATCTCAAAACCATTCATTCTTCACTACTCTCTCACTTTTGTCTCTTCAAAACCCTTCAATTGCTCTTCATTTTCTTCCCTATTCCTTTGCCGATTTCACCTCTTGAGAAAGAGTCTTTCTGTAATGACCCGAACTTTACGGTTATAGGAAAAGTGTATTTTCGGGTCTTCATTTATGAAAAATGGATTCGTAAATATTTATTAAAAATATTTACAAAGTTAAGGGAGTGGTTAATTAAAGTTTAATGAAGTGAATTTGGCTTAATTAAGGATAAAAGGATTAAATTGAATGAAGCGTGAAAGTTTAATTATAGAATAAAGAAAATTGAGGGGAATTAAATAAGTAAATAAGCCAAAGTGAGTGCCAAGTGTGTGATAAAAATAAAATACATGTGTGATAAATAATGTACATACATTTGTAATACATGTATGTATTTACTTATTATCTAAGTAAGTATTAATGTATTTATTATTATTAAATTGATATTATATGATAAATAAATAAAAGTAAGACAAATGTATGGTAATGATTGGATACAAATGTATTAATAAAAATACATACACTTGTAATACTTGTATTTAAGTATTAATAGATATTTATTATTTATAAAAGATATTTATTAATTAAATAATTATGTTATAAGATATTTATATGATAAATAAATTAAATAAAAACAAGTGTAAAGAAATAAATTGATACAAGTGTATTAATATATATGTATACAAATGTAAAAGAAATAATTGATTATTGAATAGATATTTATTAATGTTATTATATTATATATATATAAACAAAAGAAATGAAATAAAGGAAAAAAAGAGAAAGAAATAGAATGTGGAATAAAAAGTAGGGGAAGGAAAGAAAGAAAGAAGAAAAGAAAGGAAAAAGGAGAAATAGGGATTTTAAAGCTTGGAAGTTTAATAGGTAAGTCAACTTAGCCCTTTTTACTTAATTTTAATGTTTTAGAAGCTTTGGAACAAGATTTTGATGAAATTAAGTTGATATTTTGAAAGTTATTAGGTTTTTAGATAATGTTCATGTTGAGTAAAATGATGAAATAAGGGTTAAATTGATAGAAATTCAAGTTAGAAATGAAATAAGGATTGAATTGTAAAGTAATTCATAAGTTTTATGTTGAAGGGCTAATTTGAGGAAATTTCGAAACTAGCGAAATAAGCTGAAAATTTAGTAGTTAAATTTGAGTTTGGATGGAACTTGAATAGAAGTAGAATATGAATTAAGTTAATAAAAGTGAATGAATTAGTTAGGACCTGATTGAAAATAAGGTGTAAATTGAATAGAAATTCAATTATTTGTTATAATGAGTGCTGAAAAGTAATGGTATAATTATTTTAATTCCCGTAGCTAATGTTGTCTCGGGAAATCTCGGCTAAGCAAGGAAAAAGACAAAGACAACAGGAGTTAGCTCGGAAATTACGGTTTGTATTTCTATAATCCGAACTTAATTCTTAAATTGTTGGATTTATTATTTAATATATATATATGTAGTAGGTGTTTTGAGATGATTATTTGAATTGGATTGAATATTGATTATATTGAATTGATTTATGAATATATGTGAAAGTTTGAATTGAAATGAATATTGATGTGGAAATTGAATAATAAATATTTGTTATGTTGGAAAATATATGTAGTTGGAAGTGTGATGAAATTGATAGAAAAATGTGATTATTGTGAAATTGAATATTTATTAGTGAAAAGTGAATGGAATTATATTGAATTGAAAATATATAGTTAATTAATTAAAAAATGAAATAATTGAAAACTGAAAAGTGAATTAAATACCCTATTAACTAGTCAGGTTAGTCGGATAGAGTTGGCATGCCATAGGATATGGAAGAGTACGGGTTTTGCCAGCTTACTGATCAGGACTACTGTTACTGTTACTGTTACCGTTACTGTTACCGGTTTAACATTTTTTGTGTTGGATATTGTTACTGTTACCGTTATTGTTATTGTTTCAGATTTCTTCCGATGAGGTACTCTGTGTACCGTACTCTTACTGTCACCGTTCCAGACTTGTTCTAATGAGGTACTCTGTGTACCGTACTGCTATTGTTACTGTTACTATTTCGGCTTTGGCCGATGAGGCACTATGTGCCGTACTGGTGTGTTGGTTGGATCCGTGTATCCGTCTAAGTCCGAGTCATGTTAATAGGGGTAAATAAAGCAACTGGAAAGATCGACTGTTACTCAATAATTTAATTGTTACTGTATATCTGATTTTTACTGAACAATTGATTTTTACTGGATAACTGATCAATTGATTGATACTGACTAACTGATTATTATTGAATAATTGATTGTTACCAAATAACTGACTGTTACTAAATAAATAATTGTTCTGATTGACTGATTGTTAATGAATATTACTGATTGATTAATTGCTATTGAAAAATAATAAATGATTTTGAATTTAAAATAGACCAAAACATTAGTTGGAAAGTGAATGTTTGAATACTCATTGAGTTTGAACAGTTCAATATATATAAATTAATATGTTTTATAATTGTTTAAGTGTTTAGATTATAGAAATATCACTGAGTGTATACTTAGCGTACGGTTTGTTTCCGTGCGCAGGTTAAGTTAAGGCTAGACCGTTGAATCAGCATCCCAAGCCGATTCTGAATTCGATGAGGTAAAGTATGTTGAGTATTGGTAATGGCATGTACCTAGGATGTCTTATGAGAGTCACCTAGGTTGTGAAAATATTGATGAAATAAGTAAATTATAGTTGGCAATGGTATATAGTATGAAGTTGAAATAATTAATAAAGTAAGTGATATACTTAAAAAGATTCATTGGATAGGTTATAAAATGTTTTAGATTGGTAAGATTTGAGTATATTTAAGTGTATTTGGATTATTTGAATGTTGGCAAATTGTTTTGGTTGAAGTTTTAATTTGTAGGGTTAGAAAAATTTATTTTAATAAATGACTATAATTGAAATGTACAGACCGGTAATGCCCTGTAATCCTATTCCGGGGACGGATAAGGGTTAGAGGGTGTTACACTTTCAACCACCATTTGGAGCAGCACTCAAGTGTTCATGGAAGTCTCGGTTCAATAAGAACAAGCAGAGATGGAGCGGAACAAACTAGTCAAGCCTCGTAGAAACACTGGATTTGATTCTTGTTCCTTATCCTTTTAATTTTATTGTTGTTGTTATGAACATGTCTATTAATATTTGTGATGTTGATATGTTTAATTTAATTAATATGGCTTGAATTTGATTTGTGTTAGGTTGATTGCATTTTGTCCGCTTAATTTATTAAAATTGTGTTTGTTTTCTTATAGGCCTTGGTAAAATGTTTGATTAAGTAAAACCATGACTAAGTTATTCTTGCATTACAATTGTAAGGTAACTAATGAATTAATTATTTAAATGGATTAAAATTGTAATTAATTGACTCAATACTTAATCAATGCATGTTTAATCATCTAAGGTAGTTGAACATTAAATTAGCAGCGGTATCCAATGATACATTAGCCTTGCATAACTTGCAAGATTATTGTGATTAAATTGTTTCAAGGTAGGAATACATTTTTAACTCACGTAATATTTTATGTGCTTATGAGATTGAATTAATTGTTTAAATTGGTATAGAGATATGTACAAGAGATTATTTTAATTTCATAAATATGCATGTGCACTAACACATTTTCTTATTAAAATTTATTTAATTGGTTGAATTGACATAGAGATATAGTCAAGAGATAAATCGATTTTGGTAGGTGAGCATGTTCATAAGTTAGCAAATTACCGAGTTGCCATGAATTTATTCGTAACAACATGAACATGAGTTTAGTAATTCTAAGTTAAGAAATGTAATTAATCTAAAACAATTATGTCATCTTGATTAAAATCATCTTTTTAAATCATGCATTGGAACTTTTATTTTATTTTTATTTATTTTACTTCGTTAAAATCCTAGTTTTTAATCACCTCCTCAAATCAAAATATTTTTCCTCACCAAAGTGTTTTAAATTACATTCATAAATAATTATTTTTACAGTCCTTGTGGGTACGATAACCCGGCATTTACTTGTCACTTTATTACTTGTGATTGTGTACACTTGCACATTTCTGTCATTCCAAAGGGCCCAAGTGGTACCAATTTGCATCACTTAAACACATAAACCTAATCCCAATTCAAACATTTAAGTAAAGATACCATTTTCATCTACTCATTTCTAAGCTTTAACATCACATATACATATACATTACACAAAACACATATATACCAATGACAATTTCCACATTTTTTACCATTTGACCATTTAGTACCAATTTAATACATCCAACTCAATAACACTTATGTATATCAAGTTCATTTCAACTCCAACAATCAAAAAGCAAAACATTTACAATACCATTTAGCCATATCAAGTTAACTATCACTAACTTATATACCAACATGATCATATAGTATACAAAACCAACTCAAAACCTAGGTACATGCCTTATATTAAAATATAAGAATAACTATACAAACATTGATGAGTCGAGGGTTATGGATTGGATGATAAGTTACTTCTCGAGACTTTGAGATACGCCTAAACCTGTGTATAGAATAAACAAACCATACACTGAGCAATAAAGCTCTGTGGTACTTTCATGATTCAAGTCAATTAAGCATATATAACATCATGTATAACACATCCCATGAAACATCTAATTTCAACCAACCATTAACATTCGTATATCAAGAATAGAGATTATGTACAATCACATTTAACCAATTCTATATACTATCACCATTAACCATCAATATATCTATCATACCTTACTTTCTATTTGACATTAATACATTCTATTTCATTTCAATTCAAACCATTTGTACGTATCCTTATTCAGTCCCTTATTGAATCTATTGATTCGCTATGTTTTCATATTGGCTCTCTGGGCTCATATAAACAGGCTTGAATGGTATTTCACATGTTATCTTTAATTACAATTCACATATGAGCTTTATAATATGAATTCATTTCATAAATTCAATTAAAACATCATTTTCTTCCAATTTATCCATTACGTTCCCTACTAACTTGACTTAGACTCAAAATGGATACATGGATCATCCAACTAGCACACCAATACGGCACCTAGTGCCTCATTAAAATGTCTGAAATAAATATTGTGCTTTGCACCTCATTATTATAACCAAAGTAAAATGTATTCTTCACCTCATCAGACACTATATGTAATAATGTGCTCACACCTCATCGGTAAAACTGAAGTATAAACCATACACAAATCTAAATCTATGGCATGTCAACTATATCTGACTCTACCCAAATAGTTAATAGGGTACCAAGAATCCAATTTCACATCATTATATATTCAATATCATAATCACAATTCATTTCATCAATTCAAAATCACTTGACATCATTAAGCTCATTTTATACTTGTTTATGATATATTCACTTCTCAATTTAATTCTCGACATATCAAAGTTCCATACCATATTCATTTCATTTCAATTCACCACATTTCATCATCAAATCATATATATCCAATATCATATAATATAATTCATATCATTTTCATATCACATATTATATATCAACAATTTCACACTCTTTTATACTATATTCAATTTAGTCCAATTCCCAATATTCAATATCATTCAATATCATCAACACAAATCAATTCATAGAACAAGCCATAATCTTACCTCAATAGCTAGTCATGAAATAAATATTTATATGCATATAAATAGTATGATCTCAATTCATAAAACTACAAACTAAGATCATGGTTACTCGTCTAGTACTCTCGTCTTTCCTTTCTCTTTTTCCGACCTGATGTTGTCTTTTTCTATGTTTGATAATTCAATAAAAAAACAATATCAAATTTCATTCAATTCAACTTCAAATTCAAATGCAAAACCAATCATATTTTTTATTTTATTCAATTAGTCTCTATAGTTGGGATATGTGTATCTTTCGATATCTAACATCCAATAGAAACTAATTTCGCACTCTTTCATTCAGGACGTATACTTTATATTCATAGCATAATTACTTGACAGGTTTTAAATTTATTCAATTTAGTCGCTAATGTTACAAAGTTTTCTAACAAGCTTTATTCGTTTTACAATCTAGTCATTTTCATGATCTAAGCTTAATATCTATCAAATTTAAGCCTAACTCATCAATTTCTCTACAATGGAAACTTGCTAAAAACTTAACAATTGAACAAATTGATACATGGTCTAGCTAAATCAAGCTCCCATGATAAAAAAAATCCATAGAAATTACATGAAAAAGGCTTTGTTACCTTACAATTTTGCTTGGTTGAATGTATAAGGGAGTTTGAAGCCTTCTTCTTTTCTAAACAATGGTGGACAGTGAGAAAATGAAGAAGATGATGATATTCTCATCTTTTTCCACTTAGTTTGATATTTATACCATGATTAACATTATTTATCTTGTTTAATTAACTTAATTATGGTAATAATTTAACTATTAATTAAACTAAATGGGAACATCATCATCATCCACTAACCATTAGTTTCAATTATCTACTTTTTTGACTAAATTACTTAATCGGTCTTTATTATATTTTCTTATTAACTCCATAAATATTCCTATTTTATATTTGCAAACTTTATTTACAAAAATAAGGTTTCGAAATCGTATTTTTTAACACCATTGAAATTCGGGTCGTTACAATTCTCTCCTCTTAAGAATTTTCGTCCTCGAAATTTACTTGAAAAGAGGTGGGGATACTTGATCTTATCATCTCTTCTAGTTCCTAGGTATCATCTTTCATGATATGACTACACCATAGAACTTTCACCAATGACACATGCTTGTTTGTCAACTCTTTTACTTTTCAAGCTAAGATCACTATTGACTCTTCTTTATATGATAAATCAGGTTGCACCTCAATTACTTCCACCGATTGAATATGAGAAGGATCGAATCGATATTGTTGAAGCATTGATACATGAAACACATAGTAAATCTTTTACAATTCCGATGGTAGAGCTAGATGGTAGGCAACCGGTCCAACTCTCTCAATGATCTCATATGGTCCAATTTACCTAGGACTTACCTTTCCATTGTGACCAAAGTGCAAAACTAAAGTCGATGTCACGATCACAAGTCATGAAAGTCGCAACAATGAAAAGAAACACAAGGAAGGACCAAGATAGACTCCACGTTGCGACATAGATGTGACCGATGCCACGATAATTCTTGAGCATGTTGACTTGCATTTTAAGGGAAATTTGGGATCATTTTCAAACATTAATCCCTAAGTGTTGTAATAAAATAGAATTCCTTTTAATGAGTGAGTTCTTATATAGTCAACACTTTTATTCAGATAAGAGAGCTGGTTAAAGTTAGAGAAATAGTTAGTAGATTAGTTTGGAGTTTTTTTTTCAAAAATTCTCTTAGTTTAGGTTTTTAGTTTTTTATTTTTATCCTTTATCTTTATTTTTGTTTTCATGTGTGGGTTTTCTTATTTCAATGATTAAATTTTGAAATTGAAGAAGATTCGAGACTTTGCAATCACCTAGATTTTATCAATGAGAATTTTCACCACTCTTTCTCATTTTATATTTTGTTGTCATCTATTTGATTGAATGCTTGTATAGTAATGAGAATGACATATGTGTTTTCCTAAATATTTTGTATAGATTAATTTTTCAATTGATTATTTGGTTAAGTGTTTGATTATATTTTGTTGGAAGTTTATTTAGTTTTTTTCAATTTGCTAAGAATACTAAAATTGACACCTAAAGTAAATTATCTAGACAAAGGAGACTGAATGGAGAATTCGTTGTGTATCGATTTAGTAAATGTATATCAAAGTGAGATCTAAAGGATAGCTTAGGTTTTAATCCTTAAGTAGGAAGAGAATACGAGGGTATTCCTCATTACGTGTAGTAAATAATTCAATTGGGTTAGGGTTTTAGCTTAATTAGTAATAAATTAATTAGTTTATTATAGATTAATGAAATTTGCATTATTTAATTGGGAAATAGGAAATTCTTTAGTTCCAAGTACATATTAAATTTAGGATTAGTTAATCTCAATTTGATTTTGGTTAGCACTACTAATTTGTGTTTCGATTAGATTAATACTTTGTGATGACCCAATTTTCAGTGGTATTGAAAAATACAATTTTGAAACCTCATTTTCGTAAAGTGAGTCCATAAATATTTAATATGAATATTTATAGAGGTGATATAAAAACTTATTAAAGATTGGATTATTGATTTTGTCGAATTAATAATTAATTAAGGCTCAAAGACTAAATTATAAAAGTCAAATCGCTATATAGTTTTAATTGGCAATAGACTTGGAGACTTCTATGGCAATTAACCAACGGTATAAAATGGTAATTAAATAATTTTCTAATAGGACATTGGTGGAAGATGATGACATTTTCCATGATGAAAGAGATTAAAAATAATTATGTTAATTA
The DNA here is from genome assembly GCF_007990345.1 of Gossypium hirsutum. Taxonomy (NCBI): domain Eukaryota; kingdom Viridiplantae; phylum Streptophyta; class Magnoliopsida; order Malvales; family Malvaceae; genus Gossypium; species Gossypium hirsutum. The sequence goes on along the minus strand of NC_053432.1, from coordinate 22,405,008 downwards.
AAGTATGGTTAACTTAATTAAACTAGATTAATTACTAAATACTCATGGTATAAAATCCAAAGTTAGTGGAAAAAGTCATTAACTCCTTCTTCCTTAACCATCCACCATTATTGAAGCATAAGAAAACCCTCCAAAGCTTGAGAAACTTTCAGCCATTATTAGGTAAGAAAAATTAAGTCATTTTCTTGTAATTTTTATAGATTTGGTAAAATGAGAGATTAATTTAGGAAACCCACGTACCAATTTGTAAAATTTTTAAATTTTTAGAGAGTTTCCATTGTTGATTTCTTGAAGAATTAGGTTTGAAATTGATAGATTTTAAGCTTAGAATATGAAAAAGACTAAATTGTAAAATTAATTTAGCTTATTATTAAATTTGTTACATTAGGAACCAAAATGAATAAATGTAAAACTTGACATGAAATTATGTTATAAACAAAAATTATAAGGTCCCTAGTGAAAATATATGAAATCAGATTTTAATCTGAATGTAGGGATTGAAAGTTATGTTATTTTTTAGCTCAGGGACTAAATTGAATAAAGTTTATAATATGAGGGGAATAAAAATAGAATTATATGAAATCATGCATATCATGTTATAGTATGAAAATGTGTGATATTTATTAGTGATATAAATAATTTTATAAATTAAGATTTGGATCAAAGTGGAATTAATCGAGGAAAAGCTAAAATTACTCATTGGTCCTTGAAAAACCAACCCATTTTGGCATTCCAAATAGGTAAGTTCATATGGAACTTACTATCTCATTTATATTAGGTGCAATTTTTTGTTTGATTATATATATACAAATTAGACATAACTTGATAACTAGTGATCTTGGCATGTAATTGACTAAATTGTATGTTATATGATTAGTGGTTATTACGTAATAGTACAGGGAAGGCAAGTAAATGAAAAATGATGTACAAGGTATGACTGAATTGTGGATAATTGTAGAGATTGATAATGATATATATAGAAATGATGCCCGTATGAACTTAGTAAAAGGTTAGGATATGTTTGGCATGTTAATAAGGTTATGTGTGTGATTGATCAGGGGTTTTACAAGTTATATCAAGGTCTAGCATTGCTTACATATTCTTGGGTTATATGTATCATTGGTTTAGCCTACACAAGTAACCTTGATATTATGTTAGCTTGTGTGAGCAACCTTGTTTTAATGTCAGCTTGTGTAAGCAACCCTGATATAATGTCAGCTTGTGTGAGTAATTTAATCACCTGTGTATCTAAACCCATTTTATTATAGTTCCACTGAGCAATATCCAGTTGAATGGAAATGGAAAACCTGAAGATGAATTGGAAATAAGATAGTATATGCATGATATTTGAGATGTGATAAACATATTATTTCCTTAATGTAGTGATATTACTCATGATATGAATCATGACTAACATACTTGATTGGTAATGCCGAATTGTGTCTAGTTACGACATTATGTGCCAAAAATAGCCATGTTGAATGCAAACATGAATAGTAGATATTATTCTTATAAGGATCAAGGTATGTATGGTAATTCCATTTGATCTTACTAAGCATTTGTATGCTTACTCTGGTTGTTTTTCTTCCCTTGTAGATTGGTACCTTGAAAAATTTACCGAGTTGAATCAGCGGAGGAGCACAAACTATCAAGATATGGTATATATATTCATTTTGTGTCTAGATATTGTGGCATGTATATAAAGGTACCTTGGTGTACAAATGGTCATTTACATTTATGCACCTTTATACTAATACACTCCATTGCTTGTGCTAGCTTCTGATCTTTGTTCTGAAGAACCAATTTTCCATGTTCTTCATGGCGATCTATAGAGCTAGTAGACCAATTATACCCACTGAACCTCCACCACTCCTCCTTGTTAGTTTGAACACATGCATGTTCCCCCACAAAGTCGAGTATTCACTTGTCACGGTTTGCATTAAAATGTCATACCAGAGGTGAAATATATAATACCATATCTTCTTTTCACCATCATAAGTACCAACCCTCTGATACCCCTTTTCGTCGATCTAGATATAGAGCTTATGCACCAAGGAAGGAGTATTTATATCAATGCACATGCAGGACTTTTGTATATGGTTTATTGAATTTAACAATACATGTATCGTCTCCTTACCACATTCCTTTGACATACGTACCAAAACCATAGGTTAAGACAACTCACCTGAATAAATAGTATGATAGTTTTAGCATGTTAATATAGTTAACAAACACAAAGTACAAAAGAACTCGTCAGAAACATTTGTACAAGGTTTTTTCTACTTGACGGGCTCTTTTCCCTTAGCATTGGGACATTCTCCTGTATCTTTGGCTAAAAAAATTAATTAACTCTTTTACATACCAAAACAATCAAAATTCAATGTAATAGCAAGAATCAGTAAACATGCTGTGACAGCCCAAAATTGACCCTAGTCGGGAAGTGGTTTCGGGACCGCTAAACCGAGTCGTAAAAATAATTAACCGTCATAATTGATGCTCATTATATGTACATGTGCATGTGTGAAAATTTCGTGTTTGAATTTTGTTAATTGTAAGTGAATTTCATCAAATAGGACTTACGTGAGAAAATTTTAAAATGTGATAGGTCAATGCGTAAGAACCTATTAGTGCATGTGGAAAAAGGGGGGACTTGCATGTCAAATTCCCCCCTAATGAGTAGTGGCCGGCCATGACAAGCATGGTAGACCAAGTGTGATGGGCAAAACATGTCATAGACATGTTGTGTTAGTGCATCATGAGTGGAAACATGTCACAAACATGTTATGTTAGTGAGGTATGTTAGGAAAAATAAAATAAGGAGCATGGGCATAAAATAATGAAAGGGAATATGATGGAAACAAAAAAAAAATGTGTGTGGTTGTCTTCCCCCCCCATTGCCGTGAGTTAAAGAAAAGAAAGGAGAAAATTTTGTTCATCCTTTTTCATCTTCATTTAGCCGAAACTAGAAAGAAAAACAAAAAAAAAGTGCTCATCCTTTGGTTCATCTTTGGCCAAAAATTTTAAGGAGGAAGGAAGAAGAAAGGTTGAAGAGGTTCGGCCATGCATGTGACTAGGCTAAGGTATGTTTGGTGATGTTCCATGAGATGCATGCATGTTTTAGTTGTTAGCTTGAGTTCTACCCAGCCCATGGTCTAAATCTTGCTATGTGATGGAAATGACACTCGGCCATGGATGCATCATTCTTGGTTGATGTTTGATGTTGTGGTGATGAGGCATGAAGATGAGTTAAGTTTCGGCTAAGGTGGATTTGTGTTGATGTCATTTGCATGCTAAGTGTAAAGCTTTGTAATGATGCATGTGATGGTGGATTGATGATTCTTGAATCTTCTTTTTAGCATTTTTGAGTGAGCACATATGTGCATTGGTTGCTAAATGGAGAAGAATCGGCTAGCAAGTTGTGTGCTAAGGCCGAATATAAATTTTGTATATTAATGAGTAATGCATGTGTTAAATTGATGGAAAGGGAGAGGATGCTTTACTAGTGTATATATGTGTGTATTAGCCAAGTTTTGAACTTGAAACAAAAAGGGTGTTTAGTCAATACAAGTGACCATACTTGTAGTGTAACACCCCGAACCCGAGACCGACACCGGAGTCGGACACGAGATGTTAACAAACTTTGAAAAATTTTTCCAGACACTGCCCAGTCTGAGTACTAGTCGCTTCAAAAATCATATCTTGAGTTTCACAACTCAAAAATCAGTTTTGTGATTTTTCCCTGAAACTAGACTCATGTCCCCACCTATGGATTTTTTTCTAGAATTTTTGGTCGGGCCAATTAGTACAGTTTATTAGTCAAAGTCTCCCATGTTACAGGGGTCGACTACACTGACCTTTTCCCATTACGACTGGGATATCTCTCTGCACAGAGCTTCAATACTGATGCCGTTTGTTTCTATGGAAACTAGACTCAGAGAGGAATCCATACATATATGGTATGACCCCTAATTATCTCTGGTCAATTTATAGTGAATTTCCAAAGGCGGAACAGTGAATCCAGAAACTGTTCTGGCCCTGTTCCACAAGAACCTGAATATCTCTTTCTGTACTGTTCCTATAATTGTTTCGTTACTTCCATATGAAAGTAGATTCATCAAGGTTCGATTACATAATTTATTCACTATTTAATTCCACTCCTACGAATTCTTGTGATTTTTCCAATCCACACCACTGCTGCTATCAGCTTCTGTTTTCAAAGTGAACCTTACCTAATTTGGGGTTTCATGGACCAACTAGGGCCTTGTCATACATAAGCCCACATATGATCATACTTAGCCATTCTAGTGGCTGATCATTTGCTCAACACTTCCATTCCAACATAGTTACATCATGAAACCATCTATACATTCATAAATACGAATGGTCTAATGCCATACTCCACTTCTACAAGCCATTTTCGCATGGCTGTACACTTATACATTTCATAAAGTACTCGAAAGACAACAATGGGTAGTCCTATACATGCCATAACAAAATTCAACCAAAATAGTACCCAAAAGAGCCTTTGATAGTGTGGGCGACTTCGACTTCAAGATCCCGAGTCCGATAGCTGGAGAACCAAAAATCTATAAAACAGAGGAGCAATGTAACGAGTAAGCAATTTATGCTTAGTAAGTTTGAGCAAGGAATTCCAGCATAAACAAAGAATATCACACATTTAGCTAAACGGAATATTTCATAATACGCAATTTATCGATATTAAACTTGCTTCACAACATTAACAACCCTTATGCACATACACAATAGACTAACTTAGCCGAAGGCCGATAGCTCGTTTATCAACTGAGCGAACATTTATTTGTAAGGGCCCGATTTAATTCAACACATACGTATCATATCCCCATATTGGGATGTTTTTCGAGTATTCGCTGGAATTTTACAGCAAGCTCATTCGTTACCAATTCACGTACCTTCGGGATTTAACCGGATATAGCTCCTCGTTCAAATGCCTTCGGGACATAGCCCGATTTTAGTAACTCACACCATGCCTTCGGGACGTAACCCGGATTTAACAACTCGCACGAATGCCTTCGGGACTTAACCCGGCTTTAATAACTCGCACGAATGCCCTCGGGACTTAACCCGGATTTAGTATCTCGCACAAAGGCCTTCGGATCTTAGTCCGGATATATTCGCTTAGCACAAAGCCTTCGGGACTTAGCCCGGACAGCATTCAATTAATCATGCACATCTAACAATAATTCATGGTACATTCATATCTCATTTTCGTTTACGAAACTCAAACATAAGGCACATATTGTCCTTGCACATTCGGCTCAATAGCCACACATAGAGCATGATTTAATCACATCGAAATTTAAGCTCTCTTACTCAAGAACTTACCTCGGGTGTTGTCGAACGATTCCGCTAGCTATTCAACCACTTTTTCCTTCCCTTTATCGGTTTTATTTCCCCTTTGCTCTTGAGCTTAATCAAACAAATAAATTGATTTCATCATTTAGGCATCAAAAGATGAACACAAGGCACTTAGCCCATATTTATACATTAGACATTAAAGTCTCATACATGCAAAAATCATGCATCAACACAACATATTAGCTAATTTCTTTGCCCTTGGCCGAATATGCATGTCCATTTTTGGGGTCGATTTCAACACTTAATACACACATATACACACTAGTAAAGCATCCTCCCCCTTTTCATCAATTTAACACATGCATTGCTCATTAACATGCAAAGTTACATTCGGCCTTAGCACACATCTTGCTAGCCGATTCTTCTCCATTTAGCAACCAATGCACATATGTGCTCACACAAAAAAAAATGCTAAAAATGAGGTTCAAGAATCATCAAGCCATCATCACATGCATCATTAACAAGCTTCATATTTTGCATGCAATGGCATTAACACAACCTCCACCTAGGCCGAATCTTAACTCATCCTCATGCCTCATCATCACAACATCAAACATCAACCAAGAATGATTCATCCATGGTCAAGTGCCATTTCCATCACATAGCAAGATTTAGACCATGGGTTAGGTAGAACTCAAGCTAACAACTAAAACATGCATGCCTCATGGAACATCATCAAACATACCTTAGCCTAGCTACATGCATGGCCGAATCTCTTCACCTTTCTTCTTCTTTCCTCCTTAAAATTTTTGGCCAAGGATGAACCAAAGGATGAGAAAATTTTTCTTTGTTTTTCTTTCTAGTTTTTGGCAAGCATGAAGATGAGAAAAGGATGAACAAAATTCCCCCCCTTTCTCTTCTTTAGCTCACGGCAATGGGGGGACAAACACTACACACACATTTTTTTTTCTTTTGTTTTCCATTTCTTTATTACCCATACTCCTTATTTTATTCTTCCACTAACAAAACATGTTTCATGACATGTTTTACCCATCCTTCCTTGTCATGGCCGGCCACTACTCATTAGGGGGGGAATTTGACATGCAAGTCCCCCCCTTTGTCCACATGCACTAATAGGTCCTCACACATTGACCTATCACATTTTAGAATTTTCTCACATAAGTCCTATTGACTAAATTCACATGAAATCAACCAAATTGAAGCTTGAAATTTTCACACATTCATAATTACATATTCTACACAATAAGTATCACATTCAAACATTTCGATGACTCGGTTTAGCGGTCCCGAAACCACTTCCCGACTAGGGTCAACTTTGGGCTGTCACATGTAGAATGTATTAAGTGTTGAAATCGGCCCCAAAATAGACATGCATATTCGGCCAAGGGGGAAAAATTAGCTAAAATGTTGAGTTTGATTCATGATTCCGTACATATGTGACTTTAATGTCTAATGTATAAATATGGGCTAAGTGCCTTGTGTTCCTCTTTTCGATGCTCAAATGATTAAATCAATTTATTTATTTAATTAAGCTCAAGAGCAAAGGGGAAATAAATCCGATAAAGGGAAGGAAAAAGTGGTCGAATAGCTATCGGAATCGTTCGACAACACCCGAGGTAAGTTCTTGAGTAAGAGAGCTTAAATTAAGATTTGATTAGATCATGTTTTAAGCAAATCAAAATCATGCTCTTTGTGTGTGGCTATTGAGCCGAAATTACAAGAATGATAAGTGTCTTGTGTTTGAGTTTTGCTAACGAAAATGAAATACGAATGTGCCATGATTTATTGTTAAATGTGCATGGTTATTTGAATGATGTCCGGGCTAAGTCCCGAAGGCTTTGTGCTAAGTGACCATATCCGGACTAAGATCCGAAGGTATTTGTGCGAGATACTAATTCCGGGCTAAGCCCGAAGGCATTGGTGCGAGTTACTAAATCCGGGTTAAGTCCCGAAGGCATTTGTGCGAGTTACTAAATCCGGGTTAAGTCCCGAAGGCATTTGTGCGAGTTACTATAACTGGGCTATGTCCCGAAGGCATTTGAACGAGGAGCTATATCCGGTTAAATTCCGAAGGTACGTGATTTGGGAATGAATGATCTTGCTGTAAAAATTTCAGTTAATACTCTAGAAACATCCCAACATTGAGGTATGTTTCGTATGTGCTTGAATTTAGTTGAACCCTTACAAATAAGTATTCGCTCAGTTGATAAACGAGCTACCGGCCTTTGGCTGAGTTGATCTTTTGTGTATGTACATAAGGGTTGGTAATGTGAAGCAAGTATGATATCGAAAATTTGTGCATATGAAATTATCTGTTTAGCTATATGAATGCTATACTTTTGTTGTGCTGGAATTCCTTGCTCAAAACTTACTAAGCATAAATTGCTTACTCCGTTTCATTGCTCCTCTGTTTTATAGATTGGTTCTCCAGCTATCGGACTAGGGATCTTGAAGTCAAAGTCGCCCACACTATCAAAGCCCCCCCTTTTGGTACAATTTTGGTTGAACTTCGAAATGGCATGTATAAGACTACCCGTTTGTTGTGGGTCGTGGACCCTTTGGACTTGTAAAATTTTGGATAGCCATGCGAAAATGGCTTATATGTGTTTGAGTATAATGTTATAATCATTTGGTGTGGATATGCTTGACAAGGATTGGCCATGGGAATGGTTAATCACTTTCATAAATTGTGCTATTTATGCAAAAAGGGCTAGTTGAATCATGGAAACCATGAAATAGGTAAAGTCTACCTTAAAGGCAAATGCTGACAGCAGCAGTGAGGTAGATTGGAAAATCACTAAAAATAGCAGGAATGGAATTAAATAGTGAATAAATTATGTAAACGAACCTTGATTAATCTATTTTCATAGGAAAGTAACGAAACAATCATACGGACAGTATGTTAAGAGATATTCAGGTTCTCGTGAGACAGGACCATAACGGTTTCTGGATTTCCTGTTCCGACTTTTGAAATTCATTTCAAATTAACCAGAGACAATTAGGAGTCAAGCAATATATGTATAGATTCCTCTCTGAGTCTAGTTTCTCTAGAAACAAACGGCATCAGTATTGGAGATCTGTACAAGGAGATATCCAAGTCGTAATGCGCAAAGGTCAGGGTAGTCGATCCCTGTAACATGGGAGATTTTGACTAATAAACTGTACTAATTTGCCTGACCAAAAATTCTAGAAAAAAATATGTAGATGGGTATATGAGTCTAGTTTCAGGGAAAATTTACGGAACTGGATTCCGAGTTTCTGAACTCAAGATATGATTTTTAAAGCGACTATTATGCAGATTGGCAGTGTCTGGAAATTTTTTTAAAGTCTGTTAACACCTCGTGTTCGACTCCGGTGACGGTCTCGGGTTCGGGGTGTTACATTTTATTGGTATCAGAGCTACGGTTTAGTCGATTCTAGGACTACCGTAATGCGTTGGGTCTAGCTATACATGCCATTTTATGTGATTATTTGATAGTGTGGATATTTCTGACATTTGCAAATGTGTTTATTTATGGTAATGGATCCCGATCCCGACCGAGCGGTAGCTGATGATCTTGAGAGTGTAGCGCCTGCTCCCGCACAAGGGACAGCGCCGGCGGACTCTCCACCTAATGCTAGTAACCCGAATGATGAAGCTAGACAAGCTTTCTATAGCGTGATGAATGATTGGTTCAACCAATACATTCGAACTAATACGGCTGTTCCACAACCTCCATTCCCGACAAATACCACCCCCACACCTACAATACCTCCGGTAACTGACCAAATAAGGTCAAATAAGCCCCCAGTTGACAGAATCCGAAAACATGGGGCTACTGAATTTAAGGCTACGGATAACGACGATGCCGAGCAAGCTGAATTTTGGTTGGACAACACTATCCGGGTACTCGATGAGCTATCTTGTACACCCAATGAATGCCTAAAGTGTACTATCTCCTTGCTACGCGATTCTGCCTACTATTGGTGGAGTACTCTGACTTCTGTTGTGCCCCGAGAGCAAGTAACTTGGGAGTTTTTCCAAACTAAGTTTCGGAAAAAGTATATCAGTCAGAGATTTGTTGATCAAAAACGGAAGGAATTTCTTGAGCTTAAACAAGGTTCTATGTCAGTTACTGATTACGAGCGAAAATTTGTTAGACTTAGTAGATACGCTCGAGAATGTGTTTCGTCCGAGGCTATCATGTGTAAACGCTTCGAGGATGGGCTGAATGAAGATATAAAACTGTTCGTTGGCATTCTTGAAATACGAGAGTTCGTAGTACTTGTCGAGCGAGCTTGTAAAGCCGAAGAGCTTAGAAAAGAAAAACAAAAAGTTGATGAGGGAACTGGAGAGTTTCATAAAAGATCCTCGGGAAAGTCTCTTCAACAGGCATCGAAGAAATTTTGAGATGATGCGGGCCAGTTTAGAGGCACTTCGGGCCTTTTTAGACGAGATCGTGATCAACCCCCTGTGGGTACACGAGGCACTTCGGTCGCCAGTGTTGGGAATGAACGTCGAGACAGAACGAAATGTCGATATTGCAGTAAATGGCATTCGGGGAGTTGTAGATTCCCTGACCGCTCCTGTTACAAGTGCGGATCAGTTGACCACTTCATTAAAGATTGCCCGAGGTTGTCTTAACAGAATGTACATCAGAGTGGGAAACCGGGTGCTACCACTGCTCGAGGTAGACCATCTGGAAATACGGGCAATGCTAGTGGTGGTCAGAGAGGATCTAGAGATGCTACGACCAGATCCGAGGCTCGTGCGCTTGCTAGAGCTTCTGCTATACGTGCCCGCGAGGATGCTTCTTCGCCTGATGTTATTACCGGTACTTTTACTCTCTTTGATACTAATGTCATTGCTTTGATTGACCCCGGTTCTACTCATTCTTACATATGTGAAACCTTAGCATCCAGTAAGACTTTACCTATTGAGTCTACTGAGTTCGTAATTCGGGTGTCAAATCCCTTGGGTCGTTACGTGCTTGTCGACAAAGTGTGTAAGAAATGTCCCCTAGTAATCCGAGGTTCCTGTTTTTCGGCGGACTTGATGCTTTTGCCGTTTGATGAATTTGATGTTATTCTCGGGTTGGATTGGTTGACCGTGCATGATGCGGTTGTGAATTGCAAAAGCAAGACTATTGATTTGAGGTGCGCAAATAGCGAAGTAATCCGTGTTGAGTCTACGGACTTGGAGGGGATGCCAGCTGTAATATCAGCAATGTTGGCCCAGAAATATGTAAGAAAAGGGTGCGAAGCATACCTTGCGTATGTACTTGATGACAAAGAATTAGAAAAGAAACCCGAATCTGTGCCAGTGGTTTGTGAATACCCGGATGTTTTTCCTGAAGAATTACCGGGTTTACCACCTGTTCGGGAGATCGAGTTTGGTATTGAGCTTGTACCTGGGACTACGCCGATTTTGATGGCTCCGTATCGTATGGCACCAATCGAGTTAAAAGAGTTGAAAGCTCAGTTGCAAGAATTGACGGATAGAGGTTTTGCTCGACCAAGTTTCTCACCTTGGGGTGCACCAGTATTGTTCGTGAAAAAGAAGGACGGAACCATGAGGTTGTGCATTGACTATCGTCAACTGAATAAAGTGACGATAAAGAACAAATATCCGTTACCGCGTATCGATGATTTGTTCGACCAACTGAAGGGAGCCTCAGTGTTCTCAAAAATAGATTTGAGATCGGGCTATTATCAGTTGCGAATTCGAGATTCGGACATACCCAAAACTGCCTTCAGAACGAGATATGGTCACTACGAGTTCTTAGTGATGCCGTTTGGGCTCACTAATGCCCCTGCGGTATTTATGGATTTGATGAATCGGATCTTCAGACCATATTTGGATCGGTTCGTAGTTGTGTTCATTGATGACATCTTGGTCTATTCAAGAGATAAGACCGAACATACTGAGCACCTGAGACTAGTGTTGCAAATTTTGCGGGAGAAGCAGTTATATGCTAAGTTCAGTAAGTGTGAGTTCTGGTTAAGAGAGGTTAGTTTCTTGGGTCATGTGGTATCCGCATTGGGTATTCGAGTTGACCCAAGCAAAATTTTAGCCATACTTAACCGGAAGCCTCCAAGAAATATTACCGAAGTTCAGAGCTTCCTGGGGCTCGCCGGTTATTACCGACGATTTGTCAAAGGTTTCTCGATGATAGCCACACCAATGACGAAGCTACTTCAAAAGGATGTTAAGTTCGAATGGACGGAGAAATGTCAAAAAAGTTTTGATCAACTAAACACTTATTTGACTGAAGCTCCAATTTTAGTGCAACCCGAATCAGGCAAAGAGTTTGTCATTTATAGTGACGAATCCCTACTTGGGTTGGGTTGCGTATTGATGCAAGAAGGTCGAGTGGTGGCCTATGCGTCGAGACAATTAAAGCCACATGAGAAAAATTATCTGACCCATGATCTTGAACTAGCTGCCATCGTGTTTGCTTTAAAAATATGGCGACATTACCTATTTGGTGAAAAGTGCCATGTATTTTCGGATCACAAAAGTCTCAAATATTTGATGACTCCAAGAGACTTAAATCTGCGACAAAGACGTTGGCTTGAGTTGTTGAAAGATTACGAGCTTGTCATTGATTACCACCCGGGAAAGGCTAATGTGGTTGCGGACGCCTTAAGCCGGAAATCATTGTTTGCTTTACGAGCGATGAATGTGCACTTGTCTGTTCTACCCAACAATGTGTTAGTAGCTGAATTAAAAGCCAAACCATTATTGATTCATCAAATTCGTGATGCCCAGAAAGTTGATGATGAATTGGTTGCAAAACGGGCTGAGTGTGTTCCGAACAAGGAATCGGAGTTTCAAATTGATGATGATGATTGTTTGAGGTTCAGAAGTCGTTTATGTGTTCCAAGGAATTCGGAACTCATTTCGATGATTCTGAACGAAGCCCATTGTAGCCGAATGTCAATTCACCCGGGGAGTACGAAAATGTACAACGATTTGAAACGTCAGTTTTGGTGGCATGGTATGAAACGAGACATCTCCGACTTTGTTTCGAGATGTTTAATATGTCAACAAGTGAAAGCGGAACATCAAGTGCCTTCAGGATTACTTCAGCCAATCATGATACCTGAATGGAAATGGGATCGAGTCACGATGGATTTTGTATCTGGGTTGCCATTGTCGACAAGTAAGAAAGATGCGATTTGGGTTGTTGTTGATAGACTGACTAATTTGGCTCATTTCATCCCCGTACGTACGGATTTTTCATTGGATAAACTAGCTGAATTGTATGTTTCTCAGATTGTGAGATTACACGGGGTACCGATTTCTATTGTGTCGGATAGAGATCCGAGATTCACCTCGCGATTTTGGAAGAAATTGCAAGAAGCTTTGGGTACCAAGCTGCATTTTAGCACCGCTTTTCATCCACAAACCGATGGTCAATCCGAGCGGATAATTCAGATACTTGAGGATATGTTAAGAGGTTGCATCCTCGAGTTTAGTGGCTCATGGGAGTGGTATTTACCTTTGATTGAATTCGCTTACAACAATAGTTTTCAATCAAGTATTAAGATGGCACCTTACGAGGCTTTGTACGGGAGTAAATGCCGTACACCATTGTTTTGGACCGAGCTCGGTGAAAGTAAAATTTTCGGAGTTGATTTGATTAAGGATGCCGAACAGAAAGTAAAGGTAATCCGTGAAAGTCTGAAAGCAGCCACAGATCGTCAAAAATCGTATGCGGATTTGAAACGAAAGGACATTGAATATCAGGTGGGAGATAAAGTGTTTCTTAAAGTTTCGCCTTGGAAGAAGGTACTCAGATTTGGCCGTAAAGGCAAGTTGAGCCCGAGATTCATTGGGCCGTACGAAATCTCCGAACGAGTTGGTCCGGTTGCGTATAGATTGATTTTGCCCCCTGAGCTTGAAAAGATTCACGACGTCTTTCATGTTTCGATGCTTCGACGCTATCGATCTGATCCATCGCACATAATTAGCCCATCAGAGGTTGAAATTCAAGCCGATATGAGTTATGAAGAAGAACCGATGCGTATCCTAGCTCGTGAAGTAAAGGAGTTACGGAACAAAAGGGTTCCGTTAGTGAAGGTGTTATGGCTCAAACACGGGATCGAGGAAACTACTTGGGAAACTGAGAGCTCGATGAAAGAACGATACCCAAACCTATTTACCGGTAAGCTTTTCGGGGACGAAAATTTCTTAAGTGGGGGAGAGTTGTGACAGCCCAAAATTGACCCTAGTCGGGAAGTGGTTTCGGGACCGCTAAACCGAGTCGTAAAAATAATTAACTGTCATAATTGATGCTCATTATATGTACATGTGCATGTGTGAAATTTTCGTGTTTGAATTTTGTTAATTGTAAGTGAATTTCATCAAATAGGACTTACGTGAGAAAATTTTAAAATGTGATAGGTCAATGCGTAAGGACCTATTAGTGCATGTGGAAAAAGGGGGGCACTTGCATGTCAAATTCCCCCCTAATGAGTAGTGGCCGGCCATGACAAGCATGGTAGACCAAGTGTGATGGGCAAAACATGTCATAGACATGTTGTGTTAGTGCATCATGAGTGGAAACATGTCACAAACATGTTATGTTAGTGAGGTATGTTAGGAAAAATAAAATAAGGAGCATGGGCATAAAATAATGAAAGGGAATATGATGGAAACAAAAAAAAAATGTGTGTGGTTGTCTTCCCCCCCCCATTGCCGTGAGTTAAAGAAAAGAAAGGAGAAAATTTTGTTCATCCTTTTTCATCTTCATTTAGCCGAAACTAGAAAGAAAAACAAAAAAAAAGTGCTCATCCTTTGGTTCATCTTTGGCCAAAAATTTTAAGGAGGAAGGAAGAAGAAAGGTTGAAGAGGTTCGGCCATGCATGTGACTAGGCTAAGGTATGTTTGGTGATGTTCCATGAGATGCATGCATGTTTTAGTTGTTAGCTTGAGTTCTACCTAGCCCATGGTCTAAATCTTGCTATGTGATGGAAATGACACTCGGCCATGGATGCATCATTCTTGGTTGATGTTTGATGTTGTGGTGATGAGGCATGAAGATGAGTTAAGTTTCGGCTAAGGTGGATTTGTGTTGATGTCATTTGCATGCTAAGTGTAAAGCTTTGTAATGATGCATGTGATGGTGGATTGATGATTCTTGAATCTTCTTTTTAGCATTTTTGAGTGAGCACCTATGTGCATTGGTTGCTAAATGGAGAAGAATCGGCTAGCAAGTTGTGTGCTAAGGCCGAATATAATTTTTGTATATTAATGAGTAATGCATGTGTTAAATTGATGGAAAGGGAGAGGATGCTTTACTAGTGTATATATGTGTGTATTAGCCAAGTTTTGAACTTGAAACAAAAAGGGTGTTTAGTCAATACAAGTGACCATACTTGTAGAATGTATTAAGTGTTGAAATCGTCCCCAAAATAGACATGCATATTCGGCCAAGGGGGAAAAATTAGCTAAAATGTTGAGTTTGATTCATGATTCCGTACATATGTGACTTTAATGTCTAATGTATAAATATGGGCTAAGTCCTTGTGTTCCTCTTTTCGATGCTCAAATGATTAAATCAATTTATTTGTTTAATTAAGCTCAAGAGCAAAGGGGAAATAAATCCGATAAAGGGAAGGAAAAAGTGGTCGAATAGCTATCGGAATCGTTCGACAACACCCGAGGTAAGTTCTTGAGTAAGAGAGCTTAAATTAAGATTTGATTAGATCATGTTTTAAGCAAATCAAAATCATGCTCTTTGTGTGTGGCTATTGAGCCGAAATTACAAGAATGATAAGTGTCTTGTGTTTGAGTTTTGCTAACGAAAATGAAATACGAATGTGCCATGATTTATTGTTAAATGTGCATGGTTATTTGAATGATGTCCGGGCTAAGTCCCGAAGGCTTTGTGCTAAGTGACCATATCCGGACTAAGATCCGAAGGTATTTGTGCGAGATACTAATTTCGGGCTAAGCCCGAAGGCATTGGTGCGAGTTACTAAATCCGGGTTAAGTCCCGAAGGCATTTGTGCGAGTTACTAAATCCGGGTTAAGTCCCGAAGGCATTTGTGCGAGTTACTATAACTGGGCTATGTCCCGAAGGCATTTGAACGAGGAGCTATATCCGGTTAAATTCCGAAGGTACGTGATTTGGGAATGAATGATCTTGCTGTAAAAATTTCAGTTAATACTCTAGAAACATCCCAACATTGAGGTATGTTTCGTATGTGCTTGAATTTAGTTGAACCCTTACAAATAAGTATTCGCTTAGTTGATAAACGAGCTACCGGCCTTTGGCTGAGTTGATCTTTTGTGTATGTACATAAGGGTTGGTAATGTGAAGCAAGTATGATATCGAAAATTTGTGCATATGAAATTATCCGTTTAGCTATATGAATGCTATACTTTTGTTGTGCTGGAATTCCTTGCTCAAAACTTACTAAGCATAAATTGCTTACTCCGTTTCATTACTCCTCTGTTTTATAGATTGGTTCTCCAGCTATCGGACTCGGGATCTTGAAGTCAAAGTCGCCCACACTATCAAAGCCCCCCTTTTGGTACAATTTTGGTTGAACTTCGAAATGGCATGTATAGGACTACCCGTTTGTTGTGGGTCGTGGACCCTTTGGACTTGTAAAATTTTGGATAGCCATGCGAAAATGGCTTATATGTGTTTGAGTATAATGTTATAATCATTTGGTGTGGATATGCTTGACAAGGATTGGCCATGGGAATGGTTAATCACTTTCATAAATTGTGCTATTTATGCAAAAAGGGCTAGTTGAATCATGGAAACCATGAAATAGGTAAAGTCTACCTTAAAGGCAGATGCTGACAGCAGCAGTGAGGTAGATTTGGAAAATCACTAAAAATAGAAGGAATGGAATTAAATAGTGAATAAATTATGTAAACAAACCTTGATGAATCTATTTTCATAGGAAAGTAACGAAACAATCATACGGACAGTATGTTAAGAGATATTCAGGTTCTCGTGAGACAGGGCCAGAACGGTTTCTGGATTTCCTGTTCCGACTTTGGAAATTCATTTCAAATTAACCAGAGACAATTAGGAGTCAAGCAATATATGTATAGATTCCTCTCTGAGTCTAGTTTCTCTAGAAACAAACGGAATCAGTATTTGAGCCCTGTACAAGGAGATATCCAAGTCGTAATGCGCAAAGGTCAGGGTAGTCGATCCCTGTAACATGGGAGAATTTGACTAATAAACTGTACTAATTGGCCCAACCAAAAATTCTAGAAAAAAATATGTAGATGGTTATATGAGTCTAGTTTCAGGGAAAATTTACGGAACTGGATTCCGAGTTTCTGAACTCAAGATATGATTTTTAAAACGACTATTATGCAGATTGGCAGTGTCTGGAAATTTTTTTAAAGTCTGTTAACACCTCGTGTTCGACTCCGGTGACGATCTCGGGTTCGGGGTGTTACACATGCAAACAGTTTCCAGAAGGAAGTTTTCTTCCTGTCTAGTAATCAAATGGACCCCTAAGGAAAAACTCCTACGACTACCTCTTCCTATATGGTAAACTTAAATAAGGATTTAAGAATTTACTAGCAGACAACTTAAAGTAGGTACCTTCAACAAGCCTAACTATTAGTTCCTCCGTTAACTATGAAGAACACTTCTAAGTTTTCTTTGATGATAATAAAGGTGAGTAGAGAATATGAAAATAAAAGTCTTCTCTTCACTACCAATTTGTCCTATTTATAGCTAACTCTAATGCAAATCTAATCAGTAATCGTGCACCCATATTTCCACTAATTAATCACATCCTAGAAGGTTCTCTTAGTGTTTTGGTTATTGACATGTTACTTCTACTAGGATGCCAGATGACTAAAATGTGACCCACTAACCACTATTTCTAACACACTAATACGTTTATAGAAACACAAAATATGGGTGGCAAACTTTTATAGCATGAGAATCCGTCAAATAAGGATCTTGCCAAAACAACAAACGAGCCAGTTGCAAAATAAGAGTTCACAAACTTGGCAAAACTCGGTGAAATACATCACCAGGGAATTTTTAACACCCCAACTCATATCCATCACTGGAATAAGGTTATGGAGAAATAGCTTCCTCTCGAGCTCGGATTCTATAGGCTCTATTTGGTTTTCATGCTTCAGACCGTTTGTTCATCTAGTTGTTCCTTCGTTAACTAGGAGTAGTTTTTCTAACGTTTCCAGATTGTCTACCCCTCTAAGAAGTTGCTTCAGGTTTGTTTGATTGATTTCAAAAATCATTTTGCTTATTCGGACAAGTACAAAGAAAATGGTCAGTAGACCCACAACGAAAACAAGCTCCCAATTTTCATCGACACTCTCCAAAATGTCTTTTATTGAATTCATCACACATAAAAATAGCTATTTCTACATTCCTTACACTTCCAACACTTGCCGTAAGAGAATTGATTGACTGGAAATTGTGTTGCCTCGATTTCTCTCTACTAATGAACTTAGAAGGAGCAGCTGATCTACTCGTGTCACTTCTAAATTTTTTCGAGGGAGAAGTTTAAGCTAGCTTGAATAACCCCTTTTTTTTAAGTCTTTGAATTTCGAATCTGACAGACGTTTACTTTTACAAATCTTCTCAACTTTCTGAGCCCGTTTTGAAAGTTCTACCAATTCCCTTAACATTAATGCTGCTATAGCCATATGGATCTCATCATTCAATCAGTCTTCAAATTTGATACACATTTATTCCTAATTGGATATGAAATTACGACCATACTTGCTTAACTACACAAATTCATGTTCATACTCAACTACAGTCTTGTTTCCTTGTTTTAACTCATGAAACACTTTCTTTTTCCGGTCTATGAACAATTGGCTAACATACTTTTTCTTGAATTCATTCTGAAAGAACTCCCAATTAACTCGATAATCTGATACCATCGTACTCAATGTATCCCACCATAGATATGCCTCATCTTTCAATAATGACACAGCACACCTCAAGCAATCTTCGGTGGTGCACAATAACTTCGCAAAAACTCTCTTTGTATTCAAAAACCAATACTCAGCTTTTGAGGAATCATCATCTATCATACCTCTGAACACTTCCGCTCCACATTTCTAAATTTTGTTTATAGATACTCGAGTAACAGTCATGGGTACAAGGTTTGGAATATTCAAGGGTATTGGGGAAGACACGACAGGGGCTGGAGGTAACAGACTCGCAAGATTTTCTTGCTTGAACTCGTTGAACCATTGGTTCATCATTCTAAGAAATACATCTTTCATCTCATCACCAATAGATTGTGGAATAGGCGCACTATTACTTGTCTCAGGATTTGAAGCATGAACATTACTTTCAACTTCATTAACTATAGCTCGATTCAATTTAGTTGACATCTTAAATTTATAAGAAATAAAACGTTATAATGGATCAAAAGCATCACACTATCACATGGTATATGTGGCATGTATATACTAATCCTCACTTTGCTACGTTAGTTCTAGAATCGACTAAATCATAGCTCTAATACCACTAAATGTAACACCTTAACCCATTTTCATCATCAGAATAGGGTTACAGAGCATTACCGAATAAACATAACCTAAAAATATCATTTCCAAAAATTTCAATAGATAGAGCATAATCCAATTATATACATCCATAACGTCCCTTAATCGAGCCCTTAATGCCTTAAAATCACTTTAGAAATGATTCCAGACTAAATCAAAAACATTTGAAACATGAGGAAAAAGTTGGAAAAATTAAACGTAATGGTCACACAGTCGTGTGGCCAGGCCATGTGAATTACACGGCTGAGACACACGCCTATGTCTTAGGCTATGCAACAATCGAAATAGGGACACACAACCATGTCCCAGCCTGTGTCCGTCCCCGTGTAACTCTGTGACTTGGGTCACAAGGCCAAGCCACACGCCATGTGCCAAGCCATTGTGTAACTTTCAAAATGGCCTCACACACCCATGTGTCAGGCTGTGTGCTAAGCCATGTAACTGCCTGACTTGCAACCTTTAAAACCTACAAGGGACACACGACCGTGTGGACAAGAAATTGGCCAAAATCAAGCCATTTCTTTCACCCATTCCTAACATGTACCTACAAGTCATTTACACATATGACCAAGGCTCCGAATCATACAAAAGCATACATAATATGGCCAACTTAATAGGTCAAGAATACATCCAACCAATACGCCATAAAGGCACATTAATCACAACCAAGCAAATATACCTAAACTTATGCATAATTGACCATAATTCCAACATATACATTTAATGCAATATCATCTCAAAGCATACCATAGTTGAGACCATTTAAAGCATAGCAATTTAAGTCACCTACAAGCCAGAACAAACCACAAGCGTTTAGTTTCATACCATTCTAACTAAACCAAAAAGATACATGTTTACAATCTTAGTAATGTACCTAACAGCTTAGTTTAGTTTTTTCCATAATATACCATTAAAACCTATATAGCCACATATACATGCCACAACCCTAAATAGCACAAGAATTACCAATATCGATGGATAGTACGAGCCAAAAATTTTATCCGTCCAAAAGTCAGAAATTAGATCTACAAAACAATACACAAAAACGTATAAGCTTATAGAGCTTAGTCAGAATATGGTATAACTTCCAAATTAACAACAATTGAATGCAACTCATATTTTACTCAATTTGCAATTACCGGAGTGTAAATAGAGGCACATATGTGCTATTTAGGGGCACCGAAGTACAAACAGGGGCTCATATGTGCAATTTAGGGGTACCAAAGTGTAAACAGAGGCACGTATGCGCAATTTAAGGGTACCAAAGTACAAACAGAGGCACGTATGTGCAATTCAGGGGTACCGAAGTACAAAAGGGGATAATTAAATGTAAGCAATTAATTACATAACTATATTGTAAACATACAAGCAGAATTCAATTACATATAGAAAGACTATGAACTTAAATTGACAACTAGAACATAAAAGTACGATCGAGCTAATTTGTGATTTTCACCTTTCCTCGACTTATATTCTGTTGAGATTTATCTTTATCTAAATAAATAATTATATTCAATTAAGTATTTCAATCAATCTCAAACATTCAATTCAATCCATAATCCACATTTATACATAATTATATTTAGCCCTTAACATTTTAACCTTTTTTACAATTTAGTCCTTAAACTCGTAAACTGAAATCTAAGCATTTTCATCCCTAACTTATGCTAGCTAAATTTATTATGAATCGATATCAACTCATGAAAATCATCATTTCACAATTTAACCATGATATTTTACTACTTTTACCAATAAGTCCCTAAATGATATTTTCATCAAAAATCACTTTACAAAACTTGTTTATTTAACAATAAGGACTCGTAATCTTTCATTAAACTTCAAAAACCATAAAAACATGTTAATGGAAAAACCCTTAATGCCTTAACAATTTTTCAAATTAGTCCCTCAGCTAGCTACATTAAGCTGCAACGATCCTAAAAACATAAAAATCATTAAAAACGGAATCAAAACACATACCATGCAAGCAAAACTGCCATGGCCAAACCCTAGCTATTCTCCCTTGTTGAAAATCAGTTGAAGATGAAAATAGGAAGATGATATCTCATATCTTTCTTTTGTTTTTATTATTTTAACCTTATTTACTTAATTACATTTTTAACCTTTAAAAATATGATTAATTTCAATAAAACCAATCCATGGATGTTCACTAACTATTTACCATCTAAGTCCTTTCACTTTAAAGTTTCATACCTATTTGATACCTTTAACTACTAGAACTCTACTTTTGCACCTTTTACTATTTAGTCCTTTTCACTTAATTAAGCATGCAAACGTTGAAATTCTTAACAAAACTTTTATACGACCCTACTAATATAACACATACATTAAAAAATGATAAATTAAATATTTACTCATTGAATTTATGGTCCCAAAACCACTATTTCGATTTCATTAAAAACAAGTGTTACAATTCTCCCCCCTAAGGGAATTTTCGTCCCTGAAAATCTTGCCAAAAAAGAGGTTCAGGTATTGCACTTTATAGATTCTTCCTGTTCCTAGGTAGCTTTTCCTATACCATGATGTTGCCAAAGAGCTTTCACTTAAGCTGTACTTTTATTTCTTAATTCTTTAACCTCTTAAGCTAGAATTCTGATCGGTTCTTCACCGTGTGTCATATCTAGTTGAATTTCAACATCAACAGGTGAAATCACGTGTGAAGGTTCTGATCGATGCCATCGTAACATAGATACATAGAATACATGGTGAATCTTTTCTAACTCTGACAATAAAGCTAATCTGTAAGCTACCAGCCCAATCCTCTAAATAATCTCATATGGCCCGATAAACCGCGGACTAAACTTTCCATTGCAACCAAATCTAAGACGTTTCTTCCAAGATGATACTTTTAAAAATACTTTATCGTCGACTTGAAATTTGATGTCTTTTGTTTTCAAATCTGCATAAGATTTCTGTTGATCTGAAGCTGTTTTCAAATTGTCTCGTATCACTTTAATTTTTTCTTAGGTTTCTCATACCAAATCAACCCCGTGAAGCTTTTCTCACTGAGATCAGTCTAATACAATGGAGTTCGACATTTTCGACCATTCAAAGCTTTACACGGTGCCATTTTTATACTCGATTGATAACTATTGTTGTATGCAAATTCAACCAATGGTAAAAATCTCTCCCAGCTACCTTTAAACTCCAAAACACAACATCGAAACATATCTTCGAGTATCTGAATCACTCACTCAGATTGAATGTTGGTCTGAGGATGAAATGATGTACTAAAATGCAAACGAGTACCTAGAGCTTCAAGTAACTTACTCTAGAATCAAGATGTAAACCGCGGATCCCTATCAGAAATAATGGAAACTGGCACCCCGTGCAACCTAACGATCTCAGCCACATACAATTCTACTAATCTCTCGAGTGAAAAATTCGTACGCACTGGAACGAAATGTGTGAATTTTGTCAAATGATCAATAATGACCCAAATAGCATGTTTCCTTCTCGAAGATAGAGGCAATCCCTATACGAAATCCATTGTAACATGCTTCCATTTCCACTTTGGAATCATCACCAGCTATAACAAACCAGAAGGTACCTGATGTTCAGCTTTAACTTGCTGACAAACTAAACATCTTGATACGAACTTAGAAATCTCTCGTTTCATACCTGGCCACCAGTACATTTGTTTCAAATCACTGTACATTTTATTGCTACTAAGATGAATAGACAAGTTACTACTGTGAGCTTCCTGTAAAATATTCTGAATGAGATCAGAATTCCTCAGAACACAAATTCTACCTTTGAAATACAAACTATCATCTATATCAACATGGTAGTCTAAATCAGGTGTCACTTCAATCTGTTTCCGTTTAGCTATCAATACATCATCACATTTCTGAGCTTCATAAATTTGTTGCAAAAACTTTGGTCTAGCTTTCAACTAAGCTAAAATTGAACTATCATCAATCAACGTCAACAGCGTGCTCAAAGCTCGCAAAGCAAACATAAATTTTCTACTCAAACCATCAGCAACAACATTAGCCTTTCTCGGATGATAATAAATGATCAAATCATAGTCTTTCAATAACTTGAGCCATCTGTGCTGTCTTAAATTCAAATCTTTTTGTGACATTAAGTATTTCAGACTTTCATGATCTGTAAAGATATGACATTTTTCTTCGTACAAATGGTGTCGCCAAACCTTCAAAGCAAATACAATTGTTGCAAGCTCTAAATCATCAGATAATTCTTTTCGTGCAGTTTCTACTGTCTAGAAGCATATGCTATCACTTTACCTTCTTGCATCAAAACACAACCCAAATTGTTTAACAATGCATCACTATAAATTACAAATTCTTTACCCGACTCTGGCTGAACTAACACCAGTGCCTTAGTTAACAATGCTTTCAACTGATTGAAGCTTTGATGACATTTCTTAAACCACTCAAACTTAACATCTTTGTGCAACAGTTTCTTCAACGGTGTAGCAATCATCGAAGCCTTCCAATCTACCACAATTGAAATTTTGCTCGGATCAACTCTAATGCCATTGGCTGATACAACATGTCCCAAAAATCTGACTTCCCAAAGCCAGAACCCACACTTTCTAAACTTAGCAAACAATTGTTTTTTGCACAAAGTTTGCAAAAAAAATTCTCAAATGCTCGGCATGCTCTGTCTCATCTCATGAATAAATCAAAATATCGTCAGTTAATACCATAATGAATCTGTCTTAATACCGTCTGAAAACTTTGTTCATCAAATCCATAAATACTGCAGGTGCATTAGTCAAACCAAATGGCGTCACAAGAAATTCATAATGTCCGTACTTGGTCCTGAACGCAGTTCTTGTTACATCTGAGTCTTTAACTTGAAACTGATAGTAACTAGAACGAAGATCAATCTTTGAAAACACTGTCGCACCTTTAATTGATCAAATAGATCATCAATACGTAGCAATGGATACCTGTTCTTGATCGTGACTTTGTTGATCTATCAATAGTCGATACACAATCGCATGGACCTATCCTTTTTCTTAACAAATAACACCGGAGCACACCAAGGAGAAATATTGGGTCGAGCAAAACCTCTATCTGTCAACTCTTTCAACTTTGTAAGTGCCATTCTGTGAGGAGATATAGATATCAGAGATTTTCCCGACACTAACTCAATAGCAAACTCAACCTCTCTGATTAGCAGTAACCGGAGTAGCTCCTCTGGAAACACATCTAAATATTCACATACCACTGGAACCTTCTCTAAATTCAACTCGAAAACTCTAAAAACAAATATGTAAGTGAGATACGCTTACTCTTTTCTAACATGTTTCTATACTGACATTGCTAATATAACATTAGATATACTATCCAGTCTATCCGACTCAATACAAAGCTTTTCACCCTTATGACATTTCAACATAATATGCTTTCATCTACAGTTCACAATAACATTATATAGATTTAACCAGTCCATAGCCAGAATCACATCAAACTCATTAAAGGGTTACAATATCAAACTAGATGGGAATTCGTAACCTTTAATTTTCAGTGGACAAGATCTACATAACTGATTAACTAGAACACACTAACCTAGGGGATTTGTAACTTTAATAGTATAGTTAGTGAATTCCAAAAGTATTTTCTTTATGTCTACTATTGTAGTGCATATATACGAATGAGTTGATACAAGATCAATTAATACATATACATTAATATCAAAGAGAGAAAAACTAACCGCAATAACATCTAGAGCAATAGCTTCCTCTCGAGCTCGAAATGCATAGGCTCTGGCTGGTATCACTTCTAAATTCCTTTGATCAAAATTCTCCAAAATGTCTTTTATTGCATTCATCATACATAGGAATAATTCTCTTTACATTCCTTACACTTTAAACACTTGCCGCTAGAGAATTGACTGACTAGAAATTGTGTTGCCTCAGTTTCTCTCTACTAACGAACTTAGAAGGAGCAGCTGATTGACTGGTGTCACTTCTAAATTCCTTTGAGGGAGAAGTTTGAGATGGCCTGAATGACCCCTTTTAGTTAAAGTCTCTAAATTTCAAATGTGACAATCGTTTGCTTTTCTAAATTTCCTTAACTTTCTGAGCCTGTTTTGAAAGTTCTACCAATTCTCGTAACTTCAATGTTGCTACAGCCATACAGATCTCATCATTCAAACCATATTCAAATTTGATACACATTTCTTCCTCATTGGATACGATCTTATGAGCATACTTGCTTAACTGCACAAATTCACGTTTATACTCGGCTACAGTCCACTTTCCTTATTTTAATTCGAGAAACTCTTTCTTTTTCCAGTCTATGAACAATCGACTAACATACTTGTTCTTGCATTCATTCTGAAAGAACTCCCAATTAACCCTATCGTCTGATACCATCGTACTCAAAGTATCCCACCATAGATACGCATAATTTTTCAATAAAGACATCGCACACCTCAAGCAGTTTTCGGCGATACACAATAACTCTGCAAAAGCTCTCTTTGTATTCAATAGCCAATACTACACTTTTGAGGGATCATCATCTACCGTACCTCTGAACACTTCCACTCCACATTTCCAAATTTCTTCTACAAATACTCGGGTAACAGTCGTGGGTACAAGGTTTGTTATATTCAGGGGTGCTGGGGAAGGCACGATAGAGGCTGAAGGCAACGGAGTCGCAAGATTTGCTTGCTTGAACTCATTGAACCATTGGTTCATCATTCCAAGAAAAACATTTTTCATCTCATCACCAACAGATTGTGGAATAGGCGCACTATTTGTAACACCCCTTAACCCGTATCTGTCGCCGAAACAAGGTTACGGAGCATTCCCAAAACTTTTAAAACATTTTTAGATAATTCATGTAAATTACTATTTATTAACCAATATTATTCATATTGTCCCTTAAATGGACCTTCGTGGCCCAAAACAAGCATTAGAATCAAGTCAGGACTTAATCGAAAACTCTAAGAATTTTTCATGACATTTCAAAAAATTTCAAAGTTACAAGGCTCACATGCCCGTGTGGTCCAAGGGACATGCCCGTGCTGCAGGCCGTGTTTGTACCCATGTAACTCTCTGACTTGTGCACACAGCCATGCCACATGCCCGTGTGCTAGGCCATGTAGCACACACGGTTGAGACACACGCCAGTGTCTCTGCCCGTGTGCTCAATTTTGAGTATTCTATTTCTCAAATTTAAGGTGTTGGGGACACATAGCCTAACCACACGCGATGTCCTAGGCCGTGTGTCACACATGGCCTAGACACATCCCCATGTGTATGCCCGTGTGGACAAAATAAAGCCATTCCTAGCTTCATTTCTCACCCAAAATCACACCAATGACCTGCACTTAAACTCACATTCAAATACCAACCATTTCAATCATTCAAATTGAGCAAACTCAATCATTCAACATGGCATATACATGTTTATAATCTTACCTTGGTATATTCCATATGATAGGCATAATTTGAACAACCATTTAACATGTATATAGCTACCATAGTATGACATTACAACAATATCAAAAACAACCATTACTAGCCATTCCAATAGCTAGATTACAAACCACATATTTAAGCCATCTATGGCCAAGTTAGCCTATACATGTCATCATACCAAAATGATTTTACTATATATACCCAAAATAAGCTAATGGATAGTGCGATGATACTCTAATGATCTCCAACCTTCGCGAGCTTCCAAGCGCTATAAAATAGGAAAAAATAAAACAGAGTAAGCATTACATGCTTAGTAAGTTCGTATAACGAAAACTAAACTTACCAATCTCGTTTATTAAATCTAAGCATACAAAGTCATGTTTTCCATCAACTTGGCAAAGTTGCCTAAACACATGCATTCAATCAAACATGTTAGTCACAAAACTTTCATATACACCAAGTAATCATAGATGATCTCATCATGCAATATTCCTTCAAGACATTATCATTTCATCTTATAATTCTCTCATCATGCCAAGAGTTTTGTTTGTTAAATCATTGAAATTTCGATGGATGCTTGAGTAGTGCACTCAAGGTGTACAATTCAATAACCCGTCAATTTTTATTCAAGTGTGCCCTTTAGGGCATTTAATCAAAGAACATAGTCTCGAGCCACATATCGTATTACAGGATTACCAATCCAAGCTAAATCCTTTATGTAACGAATGCTCAGGAGGGCTCAATTAGGATTACCAGTCCAGGCTAAACTCTAATTGTAACATATGCTCGAGAGGGAATATATCAAGATTACCCATTTGGGCTAAATCCTTTCGATAATGAGGTCAATAGGATTACTCGTCTAATCTAAATCCCGTCAGCAACAAATGTAGCACCTCATTTTATAAAGCAATCACATTTATCCATCGAAACTCAATATTCAAATGAGACTTTACCCTTTTTCCAACATTTCTGAACGTGTAATCATTTCACACATTTATAATATTCACATAAATACAAATCATATTGCATACAATCATAACATTCAAGTTAACATATTTACATGCTCGATTAAGTTACATGAACTTACCTCGACACTAGTTCGTGTATAAAATCTACTAATCCGAAACCTTTTCTTTTCATCGATCTAACCTCGAATTTGTGTTGTCTAAATCTATATAAATAACTTTAATCATCAATTTCAAACATTTCATATTCATTTGGACTCAATTTATGTCCTAGGCAAAATTACTATTTTTCCCCTAACTTTTTCATAAATTCCAATTTCATCCCTAGGCTTGTAAAATAAAATTGATAAAATTTACTCCATATTCCAAGCCTAACCAAAATTTCAATATAAAATTTACAGCACATATGTTCTATAAATTTCAGAATTTTTCATCAATTTTCACAACTTTATATTTTAGTCCCTAAATCATGTTTTCATCAAAAATCACTTTGTAAAAGTTGTTTACTATCAACAACCTTTCATTTTCTACCATAAATTTCTAATTTTCAGCATATACATCCATGACCTAATTTCCATACCTTGATAACTCTTCAAATTGATCCCCCAAATAGATAGATTAAGCTATTCCCGTTTCAAAAATATCAAAATTATTCAAAACGGGAGAAGGAAACTTACCCAATTAAGCCATGAAAGTTTCTTCTCTCTATCCTAGGTTTTCCATGTATTTTTGGGGAAGAAGATGAGTAAATAAGATGATATTTTCTTTTATCATCTTTTTAATTAATTAAATTAAGTCAGTTTCCAATTTAGTCCTTGCCCTTTTTCCAAATTTCCATGGATGAGTCACCAAAATATTTACATAATTTTATTTAATGGTCTAATTACCATATAAGAACCTCAAGCTTTCAATTCCATAGCTATTTAATCCTTCTAGCTACTAAAATTCAACTTTTGCATTTTATGCAATTTAATCCATCTCTTAATTAAGCACCAAATCGATAAAATTTTATTATCAGAATTTTCACATGACATTCCTAACATATTACGGACCATGTAATAACATTAAATTAAATTTTATTTTCGAATTGAATTTGTGGTTCCGAAACCACTGTTCCGATTTCACTAAAAAATGGGTTGTTACACTATTACTTACCTTAGGATTCAAAGCATGAACATTACTTTCAGCTTCACTAACTATAGCTCGATTCGATTTAGTTGACATATCGAATCTATAAGAAATAAAATGTTAGAACGGATCAAAAGCATCACATTCTCACAGGGTATATGTGGCATGTATATACTAAACCTTACTTTGCTACGTTAGTACTAGAATCAACTAAACTGTAGCTCTTATACCTCTAAATGTAACACCCCTAACCCGTATCCATCGCTAGAATAGGGTTACGAAGCGTTACCGAATAAACATAACCTAAAAACATTTATTTCTAAACATTTCAATAAACATAGCATAATCTAATTATATACATGCATAACATCCATTAATCGAGCCCTTGATGCCTTAAAATCACTTTAGAAATGATTCAGGACTAAATTGGAAACATTTGAAACATTGAGGAAAAAGTTGGAAAAATTAAACTGTAACGCCCCGTACCCGAGACCGTTTCCGGAGTCGAACACGAGGTGTTAACGGACTTAATTCATTTATTTACGCAGTTCATTTTAAAATTTCCAGACAAGCTGGCTAACTGCGTCACAGTCACCTCAAAAATCATATCTCGAGTTCAAAAACTTGAAAACTGATTCCGTAATTTTTTTCTGAAACTAGACTCATATATTCATCTACAAATTTTTTTCTAGAATTTTTTGTCATGCCAATTAGTACAGTTTATTAGTTAAAGTCTCCCCTGTTTCAGGGTTCGACTACTTTGACCTTCATGCATTACGACTTAAATATCTCCCTATACCCGGATCCAAAGAATATACCGTTTATTTCTAATGAAACTAGACTCAAAAAGGAATCTGTACATATAAGGCATGACTTCTAATTCTCTCTGGTTAATTTATGGTGAATTTCCAAAGTCAGAACAGGGGACCCAGTAATCGCTCTGGCCCTGTTTCACGAAAACTTAAACATCTCATAAAATACGGCTCATATGGTCGTTTCGCTTCTTCCATATGAAATTAGACTCATCAAGATTCGATTAAATAATTTATTCATTATTTAATTACATTTCTACTATTTTTAGTGATTTTTCAAACTCACATCACTGCTGCTGTCAGCATCTATTTTAAGGCAAATTTCACCTATTTCATAGTTTCCATGATCCAACTAGCCATTTGACATACATAGCACCAAATATGATCGTGATTAACCATTCCAATGGCTAATCATTGCCAAGCAATTCCACACCTCTCAATGACCATATATACATACAAAATGATTATAACGCTATGCTCAAAATATATAAGCCATTTTCGCATGGCCAACCGAATATATACATTACCAAAAAGGTACTTAATTAACAACAAGGTCAGTCCTATACATGCCTCTATCAAAGTTCAACTAAAGGAGTACCAAAAGGGCTTAGATAGTGTGGACGACTTCGACTTTGATACTCCCGAGTCCGATAGCTGACGAACAAAATCTATAAAATAGAGAATTAAGGAAACAGAATAAGCATTTAATGCTTAGTAAGTTTTGAGTAATGAAATTATTTACGACTAAAGTATAGCGTTCATATGACTAAATGAATAATTGCATATAAGCATGTTCTCAAAATCACACTTACTTCACGCTTCAACCATTATATTCATACACAGGAAATCAAACCTAACTAGAGGCCGGAAGTTCGTTAATCAATTGTGCGAATACTATTTAAAAGGAATCAACCTTTCCGCTGCATATACAAAACATACCTTATCGTTTGGATTTTATGAGCGTATTAATTGAAATTATTACAGCAATATCGCTCACTTCCAAACGCAAGTACCTTCGGGATTTAGCCGGATATAGCAACTCGCACAAATGCCTTCGGGTCTTATCCCGGATATAGTCACTAGCACAAATGCCTTCGGGACTTAGCCCGGGTATAGCAACTACTCGCACAAATGCCTTCGGAACTTCGCCCGGACATAGTCACTAGCACAAATGCCTTCGGGACTTAGCCCGGATATAGGAACTCGCACAAATGCCTTCGGGACTTAGCCCGGATATCATCTGAATAATCAAGCACATATATCAATAAATCATGACACATCTATATTTCATTTTCATAACCAGAATTCAAACACAAGACACTTATCAACCATTACCATTTTCGGCTCAATAGCCACATACAAAGAGCATGATTTTGATTTGCTTTATAACATAATCTCTATACGCATTCGGCTGCCCGTCATAAGTATGAACTAATTACCTCAATATATATAACTCAAACAGAATCATTATATCACCGTTTATTTGTTATGCTTATATGTCATGACTTAAACAAATCATAAACTAAGTTCCATTACTCGAAAACTTACCTCGGATGTTGTCGAACGATTTCAACGGCTATTCGACCACTTTTTCCTTTCCCTTATCCAACTTTGATCCTCTAAGCTCTTGAGCTAAATCAAACAATTTACTTCCCAATCAAACACAATCATACGGCATCCATATACATTTTAGAACCATTCTTAACATACTTACTACTCATTTACAAAACAAAATACTCATATCACATTTATAAAACTACAAGCTGAATATACCTATACTTACCTTACTTAAACATCAACCCTCAATTTCTTTGACATAGCACATTCCCGAAAATGATTAGGCAATATAACAGCCTTTAATCCAACCTATAATTCATACATATCACATTCCAAGCATTCGCTCTATTCTATCACTTAACATACAAACATTACTCAATAACTTTCTAGTTCAAATTCAGCAATTACACCAATTCACTAGGTGATTTATTATTATTGTTCATTTATTCAAACTACTTACAAATACCTTAAACTATCTCAATTAACAACCATTTTCTACCCGTCACGTTTACTCTACTTGAACCGAATGCACATAAAGTCCTTGGCCGAAACTCACTAAACACAAATCAGCCATAATCTTGTATTTAACTTGAGCATAACCTTATTTACCTTCCAAAAATCATAAAAATATCAAACTCTTAATATTTATGTGCAAAGCCGAATCTTAATATGATCCAACCTCCAACTCATTCATTTCAATCACTCACACGGCATTTGTTCAATTCATTAGACAAATCTATGTTTGGCCATTGTACTCATGAACATTAGAATTTATCATTTGACTAATTAAAACCCTTCTCTTCAACAATTCTTCATAAAACATAAAAACCATAACCCAATCTCATCCTTTAATAACTAAAACCGAATGCTCAAACCATCACCAAGATTTTCATAATTTTGACATGGGTTATGTAAGAAACTAGCTAATTAACTAGAAACAAGCTTAAAGTTTAAAGAAAATCTAACACAAATGACTAATCTCCCTTAAGCTCCAAGTGACCAAACCTCCTCTTCTTTCTTCCTTCAATTCACGGCAATGGAGGAGCATGGATGAAACAACTTTGTTTTCATCACCCCTCCCTTTTCATTACTTTATTACCAACCTTTTATTTTATTATTTTTAACATAACACATTAACACAAAATGTTTATAATACGTTTAACCCATTGCATGGCCGGCCACTACCTAAAGTTTTGGGTAATTTGACATGCAAGGACAAGCATTTTCTAACATGCATCAATAGGCCACTTTAACTTTTGCCTAGCACATTTCTAAATTTTCTCACACAAGTTCTATTTAATAAAATTCACTTACAATTAACAAAATTCAAACATGAAATTTTCACACATGTATATATACATATAATAAGCATCAAATATGACGGTTAATTATTTTTATGACTAGGGTCACATTAGGGCTGTCACAACTCTCCCCCACTTTAAGAAATTTTCGTCCCCGAAAATCTTACCGGTAAATAGGTTTGGGTAACGTTCTTTCATAGTGTTCTCGGTTTCCCAAGTAGCTTCTTCGATCCCGTGTTTGAGCCATAACACCTTTACTAACGGAACCCTTTTGTTTCGCAACTCTTTCACTTCACGAGCTAGGATACGTATCGGTTCTTCTTCATAACTCATATCGGATTGAATTTCAACCTCGGAGGGATTAATTATGTGCGAAGGATCAGATCTGTAACGTCGAAGCATCGAAACATGAAAAACATTGTGAATCCTTTCGAGATCAGGGGGTAAAATCAATCTATATGCCACTGGACCAACTCGTTCGGATATTTCATAAGGCCCTATGAACCTCGGACTCAGTTTGCCCTTACGGCCAAATCTGAGTATCTTTTTTCAAGGTGAAACTTTAAGGAACACTTTATCTCCCACCTGATACTCAATGTCTTTTCGTTTCAAATCCGCGTACTACTTCTGACGATCTGAGGCTGCCTTCAGACTTTCACGGATTACTTTTACTTTCTGTTCAGCATCTTTAATCAAATCAACTCCGAAAATTTTACTTTCACCGAGCTCGGTCCAAAACAATGGTGTACGACATTTACGACCGTACAAAGCTTCGTAAGGCGCCATCTTAATACTTGATTGAAAACTATTGTTGTAAGCGAATTCAATCAAAGGTAAATACCGCTCCCATGAACCACTAAACTCAAGGATGCAACATCTCAACATATTCTCGAGTATCTGAATTATCCGCTCGGATTGACCATCGGTCTGGGGATGAAAAGCAGTGCTAAAATGCAACTTGGTACCCAAAGCTTCTTGCAATTTCTTCCAAAATCGCGAGGTGAATCTCGGATCTCTATCCGACACAATAGAAATAGGTACCCCGTGTAGTTTTACAATTTGAGAAACATACAATTCAGCTAGTTTATCCAATGAGTAATCCGTACGTACGGGAATAAAATGAGCCGACTTAGTCAGTCTATCAACAACAACCCAACTCGCATCTTTCTTAGTTGCCGACAATGGCAACCCAGATACAAAATCCATCGTGACTCGATCCCATTTCCATTCAGGTATCATGAGCGGCTGAAGTAAACCTGTAGGCACTTGATGTTCCGCTTTCACTTGTTGACATATTAAACACTTCGAAACAAAATCGAAAATGTCTCGTTTCATACCATGCCACCAAAACTGACGTCTCAGATCGTTGTACATTTTCGTACTCACCGGGTGAATTGACATTCAGCTACAATGAGCTTCGTTCAGAATCATCGAAATAAGTTCTGAATTTCTTGGAACACACAAACGACTTCTGAACCTCAAACAATCATCATCATCAATTTGAAACTCTGATTCCATGTTCGAAACACATTCAGCCTGTTTTGCAACTAATTCATCATCGACTTTCTGAGCTTCACGAATTTGATAAATCAATAATGGTTTAGCCTTTAATTCTGCTACTAACACATTATCGGATAGGACAGACAAGTGTACATTCATCGCTCGTAAAGAAAACAGTGATTTATGACTTAAAGCATCCGCAACCACATTAGCCTTTCCCGGGTGATAGTCAATGACAAGTTCATAATCTTTTAACAACTCAAGCCAACGTCTTTGTCGCAGATTCAAATCTCTTTCAGTCATCAAATATTTGAGACTTTTGTGATCCGAAAATACATGGCACTTCTCACCAAATAAGTAATGTCGCCATATTTTCAAAACGAACACGATGGCAGCTAATTCGAGATCATGGGTTGGATAATTTTTCTCATGTGGCTTCAATTGCCTCGACGCATAAGCTACAACTCGACCTTCTTGCATCAATACACAACCCAACCCAAGTAAGGATGCATCACTGTAAATGACAAACTCTTTGCCTGATTCAGGCTGCACTAGTACTAGAGCTTCAGTCAAATAAGCTTTCTGACATTTTCTGTCCATTCAAACTTAACATCTTTCTGAAGTAGTTTCGTCATTAGTGTGGCTATCATCGAGAAACCCTTTACAAACCATCTGTAGTAACCGGCAAGTCCCAAAAAGCTCCAAACCTCAGTAATGTTTCTCGGAGGCTTCCAGTTAAGTATGGCTGAAATTTTGCTCGGATCAACTCGAATACCCGATGTAGATACCACATGTCCCAAAAAGCTAACTTCTCTCAACCAGAACTCACATTTACCGAACTTAGCATATAACTGCTTATCCCGTAAAATTTGTAACACTAATCTCAGGTGCTCAGCATGTTCGGTTTCATTTTCTGAATAGACCAAAATATCATCGATAAACACAACTACAAACCGATCCAAATACAGTCTGAAGATTCGATTCATCAAATCCATAAATACCACCGGGGCATTAGTGAGCCCAAACGGCATCACTAAAAACTCGTAGTGACCGTATCTCGTTCTGAAAGCAGTTTTGGGTATATCCGAATCTCGAATTCGCAACTGATAATAACCCGATCTCAAATCTATCTTTGAAAACACTGAGGCTCCCTTTAGTTGATCAAACAAATCATCAATACGCAGTAACGGATATTTATTCTTTATTATCACTTTATTCAACTGACGATAGTCGATGCACAACCTCATGGTTCCGTCCTTCTTTTTCACAAACAATACTGGTGCACCCCAAGGCGAGAAACTCGGTCGAGCGAAACCTCTATTCACCAACTCTTGCAACTGAGTTTTTAATTCTTTCAATTCCGTTGGTGCCATACGATACGGAGCTATCGAAATCGGTGTAGTCCCAGGTACAAGCTCGATGCCAAACTCTACCTCCCGAACAGGTGGTAACCCCGGTAATTCTTTGGGAAAAACATCCGGATATTCACAAACCACTTGTACCGATTCAAGTCTCTTTTCTAACTCTTTATTATCAAGTACGTATGCAAGGTACGCTTCACACCCCTTTCTCACATATTTTTGAGCTAACATCGAGGATGTTATTGTTGGCAATCCATTCAAAATAGTAGACTCAACTCGGATTATCTCATTATTTGCACACCTCAAATCAATAGTCTTACTTTTGCAATTCACAACTGTATCATGTACGCTCAACCAATCCAACCCGAGAATAATATCAAATTCATCAAACGGTAAAAGCATCAAGTCAGCCGAAAAACAGGAGCCTCGGATTATTAAGGGGCATTTCTTACACACCTTGTCGACAAGCACATAACGACCCAAGGGATTCAACACTCGAATTACGAACTCAGTAGACTCAACAGGTAAAGTCTTACTGGATACTAAGGTCTTACATATATAAGAATGAGTAGAACCAGGGTCAATCAAAGCAATCACATTAGTATCAAAGAGAGT
Organism: Gossypium hirsutum; assembly: GCF_007990345.1. Classification (NCBI taxonomy): domain Eukaryota; kingdom Viridiplantae; phylum Streptophyta; class Magnoliopsida; order Malvales; family Malvaceae; genus Gossypium; species Gossypium hirsutum. The sequence goes on along the minus strand of NC_053432.1, from coordinate 22,369,475 downwards.
GAAAGTACCGGTAATAACATCTGGCGAGGAAGCATCCTCGCGTGCGCGTATAGCATAAGCTCTAGCAGGAGCGCGAGCCTCAGATCTGGTTGTAGCATCTCTAGATCCTCTCTGACCACTATTAGCGTTCCCTGCATTTTTAGATGGTCTACCTCGAGCAGTAGTAGCACCGGTTTCCCACTCTGATTTACGTTCTGTTCAGACAGTCTCGGGCAATCTTTAATAAAGTGGTCAATTGATCTACACTTATAACAGGAGCGGTCATGGAATCTACAACTCCCCGAATGCCATTTACCACAATACTGGCACTCTGTTCTGTCATCATTTCCAACACTGGCGACCGAAGTGACTCATGTACTCACAGGGGGTCAATCACGATCTCGTCAAGAAAAGCCCGAAGTGTCTCTAGATCGGCCTAAATCATCTCTAAATTTCTTCGATGACTGTTGAAAGGGCTTTCCCGAAGATCTCTTACAAAACTCCTTTGCTCCCACATCAGTTTTTCTTTTCTCCTTACTGAGCTCTTCGGCTTTGCAAGCTCGCTCGACAAGTACCACAAATTCTCTGATTTCTAAAATGCCAACATACAGCTTTATATCATCGTTCAGTCCATCTTCGAAACGTTTACACATCACAGCTTCTGAATAAATGCATTCTCGCACGTACCGGCTAAGCCTTACAAACTTTCGTTCATAGTCAGTAACCGACATGGAACCTTGTTTAAGTTCAAGAAATTCTTTCTATTTTTTATCAATGAATCTCTGACTGATATACTTTTTTCGAAACTCGGTTTGGAAAAACTCCCAAGTTACTTGCTCTTTGGGCACAACAGAAATCAACGTATTCCACCAATAGTAGGCAGAATCACGTAGCAAGGATATCGTACACTTTAGGCATTCATCGGGTGTGCAAGATAGTTCATCAAGTACCCGAATAGTGTTGTCCAACCAAAATTCAGCTTGCTCGGCATCGTCGCTATCTTTAGCTTTAAATTCAGTAGCCCCGTGTTTTCGGATTCTGTCAACTGGGGGCTTATTTAATCTTATCTGGTCAGTTACCGGAGGTATTGCAGGTGCAGGGGTTGTATTAGTCGAGAATGGGGGTTGTGTAACAGCCGTATTAGTTCGAATGTATTGGTTGAACCAATCATTCATCACGCTATAAAAAGCCGATCTAGCTTCATCATTCTGATTACTAGCAATAGGTTGAGAGTCCACCGGCGCTGTCCCTTGTGCGGGAGCAGGCGCTACACTCTCAAGATCATCAGCTACCGCTCGGTTGGGATCGTGATCCATCACTATAAATAAACACATTTTTAACTGTCAGAAATCTCCACACTATCAAATAAACACATAATGGCATGTATAGCTAGACCCGGACGTATTACGGTAGTCCTAGAATCGACTAAACCATAGCTCTGATACCAATAAAATTGTAACGCCCCGTACCCGAGACCATTGCCGGAGTCGAACACGAGGTGTTAACGGACTTAATTCATTTATTTACGCAGTTCATTTTAAAATTTCTAGACAAGCTGGCTAACTGCGTCACAGTCACCTCAAAAATCATATCTCGAGTTCCAAAACTCAAAAACTGATTCCGTAATTTTTTTCTGAATCTAGACTCATATATCCATCTACAACTTGTTTTCTAGAATTTTTGGTCATGCCAATTAGTACATTTTATTAGTTAAAGTCTCCCCTATTTCAGGGTTCGACTACTCTGACCTTCATGCATTACGACTTAAATATCTCCCTGTACAGGGCTTCAAAGAATATACCGTTTGTTTCTAATGAAACTATACTCAAAAAGGAATCTTTACATATAAGGCATGACTTCTAATTGTCTCTGGTTAATTTATGGTGAATTTCCAAAGTCAGAACAGGGGACCCAGTAATCGCTCTGGCGCTGTTTCACGAAAACTTAAACATCTCATAAAATACGACTCATATGGTCGTTTCGCTTCTTCCATATGAAATTAGACTCATCAAGATTCGATAACATAATTTATTCATTATTTAATTACATTTATACTATTTTTAGTGATTTTTCAAACTCACATCACTGCTGCTGTCAGCATCTATTTTAAGGCAAATTTCACCTATTTCATAGTTTCCATGATCCAACTAGCCATTTGACATACATAGCACCAAATATGATCGTGATTAACCATTCCAATGGCTAATCATTGCCAAGCAATTCCACACCTCTCAATGACCATATATACATACAAAATGATTATAACGCTATGCTCAAAATATATAAGCCATTTTCGCATGGCCAACCGAATATATACATTACCAAAAAGGTACTTAATTAACAACAAGGTCAGTCCTATACATGCCTCTATCAAATTTCAACTAAAGGAGTACCAAAAGGGCTTAGATAGTGTGGATGACTTCGACTTTGACACTCCCGAGTCCGATAGCTGACGAACAAAATCTATAAAACAGAGAATTAAGGAAACAGAATAAGCATTTAATGCTTAGTAAGTTTTGAGTAATGAAATTATTTACGACTAAAGTATAGCGTTCATATGACTAAATGAATAATTGCATATAAGCATGTTCTCAAAATCACACTTACTTCACGCTTCAACCATTATATTCATACACAGGAAATCAAACCTAACTAGAGGCCGGAAGTTCGTTAATCAATTGTGCGAATACTATTTAAAAGGAATCAACCTTTCCGCTGCATATACGAAACATACCTTATCGTTTGGATTTTATGAGCGTATTAATTGAAATTATTACAGCAAGATCGCTCACTTCAAACCCAAGTACCTTCGGGATTTAGCCGGATATAGCAACTCGCACAAATGCCTTCGGGTCTTAGCCCAGATATAGTCACTAGCACAAATGCCTTCGGGACTTAGCCCGGGTATAGCAACTACTCGCACAAATGCCTTCGGAACTTCGCCCGGACATAGTCACTAGCACAAATGCCTTCAGGACTTAGCCCGGATATAGGAACTCGCACAAATGCCTTCGGGACTTAGCCCAGATATCATCCGAATAATCAAGCACATATATCAATAAATCATGACACATCTATATTTCATTTTCATAACCAGAATTCAAACACAAGACACTTATCAACCATTACCATTTTCGGCTCAATAGCCACATACAAAGAGCATGATTTTGATTTGCTTTATAACATAATCTCTATACGCATTCGGCTGCCCGTCATAAGTATGAACTAATTACCTCAATATATATAACTCAAACAGAATCATTATATCACTGTTTATTTGTTATGCTTATATGTCATGACTTAAACAAATCATAAACTAAGTTCCATTACTCGAAAACTTACCTCGGATGTTGTCGAACGATTTCAACCGCTATTCGACCACTTTTTCCTTTCCCTTATCCAACTTTGATCCTCTAAGCTCTTGAGCTAAATCAAACAATTTACTTCCCAATCAAACACAATCATACGGCATCCATATACATTTTAGAACCATTCTTAACATACTTACTACTCATTTACAAAACAAAATACTCATATCACATTTATAAAACTACAAGCTGAATATACCTATACTTACCTTACTTAAACATCAACCCTCAATTTCTTTGACATAGCACATTCCCGAAAATGATTAGGCAATATAACAACCTTTAATCCAACCTATAATTCATACATATCACATTCCAAGCATTCGCTCTATTCTATCACTTAACATACAAACATTACTCAATAACTTTCTAGTTCAAATTCGGCAATTACACCAATTCACTAGCTGATTTATTATTATTATTGTTCATTTATTCAAACTACTTACAAATACCTCAAACTATCTCAATTAACAACCATTTTCTACCCGTCACGTTTACTCTACTTGAACCGAATGCACATAAAGTCCTTGGCCGAAACTCACTAGACACAAATCAGCCATAATCTTGTATTTAACTTGAGCATAACCTTATTTACCTGCCAAAAATCATAAAAATATCAAACTCTTAATATTTATGTGCAAAGCCGAATCTTAATATGATCCAACCTCCAACTCATTCATTTCAATCACTCACACGGCATTTGTTCAATTCATTAGACAAATCTATGTTTGGCCATTGTACTCATGAACATTAGAATTTATCATTTGACTAACTAAAACCCTTCTCTTCAACAATTCTTCATAAAACATAAAAACCATAACCCAATCTCATCCTTTAATAACTAAAACCGAATGCTCAAACCATCACCAAGATTTTCATAATTTTGACATGGGTTATGTAAGAAACTAGCTAATTAACTAGAAACAAGCTTAAAGTTTAAAGAAAATCTAGCACAAATGACTAACCTCCCTTAAGCTCCAAGTGACCGAACCTCCTCTTCTTTCTTCCTTCAATTCACGGCAATGGAGAAGCATGGATGAAACAATTTTGTTTTCATCACCCCTCCCTTTTCATTACTTTATTACCAACCTTTTATTTTATTATTTTTAACATTAACACAAAATGTTTATAATATGTTTAACCCATTGCATGGCCGGCCACTACCTAAAGTTTTGGGTAATTTGACATGCAAGGACAAGCATTTTCTAACATGCATCAATAGGCCACTTTAACTTTTGCCTAGCACATTTCTAAATTTTCTCACACAAGTCCTATTTAATAAAATTCACTTACAATTAACAAAATTCAAACATGAAATTTTCACACATGCATATATACATATAATAAGCATCAAATATGACGGTTAATTATTTTTATGACTCGGTTTTGTGGTCCCGAAACCACTTTCCGACTAGGGTCACATTAGGGCTGTCACATAAACTGCAAGGGTCACACGGCCTTGTGGCTAGGCAATGTAACAATTGAAATAGGGACACACGATCGTGTCCCAGCATGTGCAACTCTCTGACTTGGGACATGCCTGTGTGCCAGGTCGTGTAACTTTCGAAATGGCCTTACACACCCTTTTGCCAGACTGTGTGCTAGGCCATGTAACCATCTGACTTGCAACCTTTAAAACCTATAAGAGACACATGGCTGAGATGCACGCCCGTGTCTTAGGCTATGTGGACAAGAAACTAGCCAAAATCAAACCATTTGTTTCACCAATTCCAAACATGTACCTACAAGCCATTTACACATATGATCAAGGCACCAAATCATACCAAGCAGACATAATATGACCAACTCAATAGGCAAAGAATACATCCAACCAATATGTCATAAAGGAACATCAATCACAACCTAGCAAATATACCTAAACTTATACATAATTGACCATAATTCCAACATATACATTTAATGCAATATCAGCTCAAAGTAGACCATAGTTAAGATGATTTAAAGCATAGCAACTTAAATCACCAATAATCCAAAACAAACTACAGGTGTTTACTTTTATACCATTCTAACTAAACCAAAAACATACCTATTTACAATCTTAGTAATGTACCTAACAACTTAATTTAGTATTTTGCCATAATGTACTATTACAACCTATATGACCACATATACATGCAACAACCTTAAAGAGCACAACAACTACCAACATCGATGGATAGTGTGAGCCGAAGATTTGATCCATCCACAAGTCAGAAATTATGATCTACAAAACAATACACAAAAACGTATAAGCTTATAGAGCTTAGTAAGAACATTGTATATCTTCTAAATTAACAACAATTGAATGCAACTCGTATTTTTCTCGATTTAAAGTTACCAGAGTGTAAACAGGGGCACTTATATGCTATTTAGGCGTACCGAAGTACAAACAGGGGGCACGTATGTGCAATTCAAGGGTACAAAGTATAACTAGCAGAACATATGTACAATTCAAGGCTATCGAAGTAAAAAAAGGTGCACGTATGTGCATTTCGAGGTATCGAAGTACAAACAAGGGCACATATGTATAATTCAGGGGTGTCGAAGTACAAAGAGAGGCACATATGTGCAATTTAGAGTTATCGAAGTATAAACAAAGGCACGCATATGCAATTCAGGGGTACTGAAGTAAAAACAGGGGATAATTCAGTGTAAGCAATTAATTACATAACTATATTTTAAACATACAAGCAAAAATTCAATTATGTATAGAAATACTATGAACTTATTGTAATATCCCGAATTAGGGCCTAATCGGAATAGTGGTTTCGAGACCACAAATCTGAGATAGAAATAATTATTTTATTATCATTTTAAGATCTATGGCATGATTTCATGATTGTGTGAAAATTTCGTTTAGAAATTTTATTGATAGAGGGTCCAATTTGATATTACGGACTAAATTGCAAAAGTTGTAAAATGTGTGTTCTAGTTCACAAAGGTACTAAGTACTTGTGAGTAATGGGTTTTTAAAGTGGAGGTCCTTGGATAGTAATTAGATCATTATACTAGTTTGGACAAAAATACCTAAAGCAAGATAAAACACCATAGTTTTTAATTAAGGGCATTTTGGTCATTTAGTTATTAAAATGAATTAAAAACAAAATTAAAAGCCAATTTTTGTCCATCTTCAACCCCTTGGCCGAATTTCACATGAGGAAGACATAGCTAGGGTTTTTCAAGCTTCCAAGCTCAATTGTCAGTCCATTTTAGCCCCGTTTTTAATGTTCTTTACATTTTTAGAGTCCCGGTAACTTAATTAAGCTTATTCTATCAATAATTTAACCTAGGGTTTATAGTTGGAAAAATACCCATAGGTGAAATGTGCTTATTTTGATGTTTTATGGTAGAATATGAAGCTTGAAATTGTGTTAAACAACTTTTTCTAAGCGATTATACGTGAAAACGAGTAAAACGACATAATCGGTAAAAATACCTAATGTTCATAAGTACATGTTAGAGTGAGAATTTGATGTTCCCATAGAGGGAAAAATGATCAACATGTCATAAAACATAAGAAAATAGGATGAAGTTTAATTTCCGAGCATTGGGGAAAAAGTGTAAATATGTAAAAGTTTAAGGGCAAAAATATAATTTTTCCAAAGCTTGAGTCAAGGACTGTTTTAATAAATGTGAGTATTAAGTAAGCTAATTTTTTTATTTTAGATCAAGAGAAACAAGATTCGAGTCGTGATCGAGGGAAAAATCAAGTTTACGAGGAATAGGCTCGATTTCTAACATTTTGTACCGAGGTAAGTTCAGCTGTAAATGTAGTAACATAATTGTCATTTTAAGTAATTTAATGTTATTTATATGATATGATGATTGTAACACCCCGTACCCGAGACCGTTGCCGGAATCGAACACGAGGTGCTAACAGACTTAATTCATTGATTCTCACAGTCCAAAAAAAATTTTCCAGACAAGCTGGCTAACTGCGTCACTGTTACCTTAAAAATCATATCTTGAGTTCCAAAACTCGAAAACCAGTTTCGTAAATTTTACCTGAAACTAGTCTCATATATCCATCTACAATTTTTTTTCTAGAATTTTTGGTTGAGCCAATTAGTACAGTTTATTAGTTAAATCTCTCCTGTTTCAGGGTTCGACTGCTCTGACCTTCATGCATTACGACTTTTATATCTTCCTGTACAGGGCTTCATTACTTATGCCATTTGCTTCTAACGAAACTAGACTCAAAAAGGAATCTATACATATATTTCATGACCTCTAATTATCTCTGGTTAATTTATAGTGAATTTTCAAAGTCAGATCAGGGGATCCAGAAATCGCTCTGGTCCTGTTCCACGAAAACTTAAATATCTCCTAAAATACGACTCATATGATAGTTTCGTTTCTTCCATATGAAAGTAGACTCATAAAGGTTCGATTACATAATTTATTCACTATTTAATTCCATTCCTACTATGTTTAGTGATTTTTCAAATCCACGCCACTGCTGCTGTCAGCATCTGTTTTTTTTATGGTGAACTTTACCATTTTCATGGTTTTCCATGAATCAACTAGAACTTGTCATACATAGCACCAAAATGATCATGATTAACCATTCCAATGGCTAATCGTTACCAAACATTTCCATACCTCTCAATGAACATCATACAAAAACGATTATAATGCTATGCTCAAAGTATATATAAGCCATTTTCGCATGGCTATCCAAATTTATACAAAACCAAAGTGTACATGACCAACAACAAAAAGGGTAGTCCTATACATGCCATTTTCAGAGTTCAACCAAAAGTGTACCAAAAGGGCTTTGATAGTGTGGACGACTTCGACTTCAACAATCCCGAGTCCGATAGCTGACGAACCAAAATCTATAAAACAGAGAATTAAAGAAACGGAGTAAGCATTTAATGCTTAGTAAGTTTTGGGCAATGAAATCATGCACAACTGAAGTATAGCATTCATACGACGAAACGAATAATTTCGTATGCACATATTCTCGCAATCATACCTACATCACATTTCCAACCCTTATATTCATACATAAGAAATCCACTTGACTAAAAGCCGGAAGCTTGTTAATCGACTGAGCAAATACTATTTAGAAGGAATCAATTATCTCAATGCACATACGAAACATACCTCATCGTTGGGATTTTACGAGCGTATTAATTGAAATTATTATAGCAAGATCGCTCATTCCCAAACCCAATTATCTTCGAGATTTAGCTGGATATAACCACTCGCACAAGGCCGTCGGGTCTTAGCCCGAATATGGTCGCTAGCACAAATGCCTTCGGGACTTAGCCCGGATATAGTAACTCGCACAAATGCCTTCGAGACTTAGCCCAGAATTAGTAACTCGCACAAATGCCTTCGGGACTTAGCCCGGAATTAATCACTAGCACAAATGTCTTCGAGACTTAACCCCATTAGCATCCGAATATTCATGCACATATCAGTAAATCATGACACATCTTTATTTCATTATCATAACTAGAATTCAAACACAAATCAATTAATAGGCATTCCCATTTTCGGCTCAATAGCCACATACGAACAGCAGGATTCGGTTTGCTTCATGACATGATTTCTATGCACGTATGGCTACCCATCATACGTATAGACTAATTAACTCAACATATACTTCAAGTAGAATCATTATATCACCGTATATTTGTTATGATTATGAGTCATGACTTAATCAAATCGTAAACTAAGTTTCATTACTCGAAAACTTACCTCGGATGTTGTCGAACGATTTCGACGGCTATTCGATCATTTTTTCCTTTCCCTTATCCAACTTTGGTCCTCTAAGCTCTTGAGCTAATTCAAACAAATTTAACTTATTAAAGTCTCATTATGCTAGCTTATGGCCGAATATGACAATGAATTTGATAGGTCATATGGCCACCTTTAGCTCAAATACAAAATGGTCATACGCATTTTTAATCACATTAAGCAATTTAATACCATTAATCTAACATTTCCTCATGTGCAACTTTATGACCGAATACACATATCATTAACTCAATATCAATTCACTAAGCACTTAAACAAATTCTCTTTAACTATACACACATTCGGCAATGACAAAGACAATTTAGCAAACCTTAAATTCAACTTATAACAATATATATACTCAATATTCAAAGCATTTAACATCACTTCACCATAATTTTTACATCATGGCCGAATGTTCCTTTGAACCATTTACCCTTACAAGGCATAAATTTCACCATCAAAACTAACAAGCTTATAATCCCATGACCAAAACCTCTAACAACACCAATTAAAAATACTTCATGGGTTTGAGGTAAAACCAAGAAAGAAACTCATAAATATCGAGATATAAGCACTAACATTGTTCATCTAGATTTAGCATGAAACAACATCCATCACCCTTATAATTACCATAGCCGAAAACCTTACTCATTCCAAAATCTAAATCTCAACTTGGGTCACAAAAATAACTTGATATCTCATCAACACAACATCAACACCAAGAAAGAATGATACTCTAACACCCCGTACCCGAGACCGTTGCCGGAGTCGGACACGAGGAGTTAACGGGCTTAATCCACTTATTTTCACAGTCCATTTGAAAATTTTCCAGACAAGCTGGTTACTGCATCACTGTCGCCTTAAAAATCATATCTTGAGTTTCAAAACTCGAAAACCAGTTTCGTAAATTTTTCCTGAAACTAGACTCATATGTTCATCTACAAATTTTTTTCTAGAATTTTTGGTCGAGCCAATTAGTACAGTTTATTAGTTAAAATCTCCCCTGTTTCAGGGTTCGACTACACTGACCTTTGCACATTACGACTTGGATATCTCCCTGTACAGGGTTTCAATACTGATGCCGTTTGTTTCTATAGAAACTAGACTCCAAAGGAATCTATACATATATGGCATGACTTCTAATTACCTCTGGTTAATTTATAATGAATTTCCAAAGTCGGAACAGGGAATCCAGAAACAGTTCTGGCCCTGTCTCACGAAAACTTAAATATCTCATAATATACTGTTCATATGATCGTTTCGTTACTTTCCTATGAAAATAGATTCATCAAGGTTCGATTACATAATTTATTCACTATTTAATTCCATTCCTACTATTTTTAGTGATTTTTCACATTCACGTCGCTGCTGCTATCGGCATCTATTTTTAAGGTAGACTTTACCTATTACATAGTTTCCATGATTCAACTAGCCCTTTTGCATAAATAGCACAAAATATGATCATGATTAACCATTCCAATGGCTAATCGTTCCCAAACATTTCCATACCTCTTAATGAACATCATACAAGACGATTATAAAATTAAGCTCAAAGTGTATATAAGCCATTTTCGCATGGCTATCCAAATTTATACAAAACCAAAGGGTCCATGACCAACAACAAAAAGGGTAGTCCTATACATGCCATTTCAAAGTTCAACCAAAAGTGTACCAAAAGGGACTTTGATAGTGTGGGCGACTTCGACTTCGACACTCCCGAGTCCGATAGCTAACGAACCAAAATCTATAAAACAGAGATTCAAAGAAACGGAGTAAGCATTTAATGCTTAGTAAGTTTTGAGCAATGGAATTAGGCTCAACTGGAGTATAGCATTCATATAACTAAACGGATAATTTCATATACACATATATTCTCAAAAATAAGTCCTACTTCACATTTCCAACCCTTATATTCATACACAAGGGATCAACTTAACCAAAAACCGGAAGCTCCTTAATCGACTGAGCGAATGCTATTTAAGAGGAATCAATTAATCCAATGCATGTACAACACATACCTCGTTGTTGAGATTTTACGAGCGTATTAATTGAAATTATTACAGCAGATCGCTCATTCCCAGACTCAAGTAATCTTCGGGATTTAGCCGGATATAACTACTTGCGCAAGGCCTTCGGGTCTTAGCCCGGATGTGGTCACTAGCATAAATGCCTTCGGGACTTAGCCCGGATATAGTCGCTAGCACAAATGCCTTCGGGTTTTAGCCCGGATATAGCAACTCGCACGAATGCCTTCGGATCTTAGTCCGGTTGTAGTCACCTAGCACAAAAGCCTTCGGGACTTAGCCTGGATATCATTCGAATAACCATGCACATATATCAATAAATCATGACACATCCATATTTCATTTTCATTACCAAAGCTCAAACACAAAACACTTATCACACTTACAAATTTCGGCTCAATAGCCACATACAAAGAGCATGATTTTGATTTACTTAAGACATAATCTAATCAAATCATAATCTAAGCTCCATTACTCGAAAACTTACCTCGGATGTTGTCGAACGATTTCGGCGGCTATTCGATCACTTTTTCCTTTCCCTTATCCAACTTTGGTCCTCTAAGCTCTTGAGCTAATTCAAACAAATTTAACTTATTAAAGTCTCATTATGCTAGCTTATGGCCGAACATGACAATGAATTTGATGGGTCATATGGCCACCTTTAGCTCAAATACAAAATGGTCATACGCATTTTTAATCACATTAAGCAATTTAATACAATTCATTCGAACATCAAAAGAGAAGCTCAAGGTACTTAGCCCATATATACATTAGACATTAGAGTCACATACGTACGAAATCACGAATCGAATTCAACATATTAGCTAATATTCCCCTTAGCCGAATTTTCTAAGTCAAGATAAAGCCATCAATATGCTTACCTATGGCCGAACATACACATCAACTTATGTACTCATTCATGTGGCCGAACATGCATGTCTATGTTGAGGCCGATTGCAACACTTAATACATTCTACAAGTATGGTCACTTGTATTGACTAAACACCATTTTGTTTCAAGTTCAAAACTTGGCCAATACACATATATACACTAGTAAATCAAACACTAACATTTGCACTTCACCTTACTACCATTCCTTATCCAAATAACGTGAACAACAACCATATTTCTCTTCTACTTCCTACCATGGCCGAATGCATCACAACACCATACCATTTCAATTTTGGTCATGGTTAAACAAAGAACGTAATGTCTCACTCAAAAATGCTAAAAGAAGATTCAAGAATCATCAATCCACCATCACATGCATCATTACAAAGCTTCACTTTTAGCATGCAAATGACATCAACACAAATCCACCTTAGCCGAATATCATCTCCATGACATAGTAAAGATTTGAACCATGGGCTAGTTAGAACTCAAGCTAACTACTAAAAACATGCATGAATCTCATGGCACAACATCAAACATACCTTAGCCTAGTTACATGCATGGCCGAACCTCTTCAACCTTTCTTCTTCCTTTCTCCTTAAAGTTTTCGGCCAAAGATGTTCAAGGATGAACACTTTTTTTTTGTTTTCTTTCCTTCAACTCACGGCAATGGGGGGGGGGGAAACAATCACACACATTCTTTCTTTTTTTTTTCTCATCCTACTAACACTAATACTTTATTGCCCATGCTCTTTATTTTATTATTCCTTACATGAAGCATTAACCCAACATGTTTATGACATGTTTTAGCCATAACATTTTGTCCCCCCTCATGCTCATGGCCGGCCACTACTAATTAGGGGGGAAAATTGACATGCAAGTCCTCCCTTTTGATTACATGCACTATTAGATCCTTATAGATTAGCCTATCACATTTCAAAAGTGTCACACAAGTCCTATGTACTACATTCACATGCAATTAACTAAATCGAAGCTTAAAATTTTCACACATTCATATTCACATATTTTAGACCATAAATATCACATTCAAATAATTTGGTGACTCTGTTTAGCGGTCCCGAAGCCGCTTTCCAACTAGGGTCACTATAGGGCTGTCACAGATACATCCATGGCCGAGTGTCATCTCCATCACATAGCAAGATTCAGACCATGGGCTAGGTAGAACTCAAGCTAACAACTAAAACATGCATGCATCTCATGGAACATCATCAAACATACCTTAATCTAGATACAAGTATGGCCGAACCTCTTCAACCTTTTCTCCCCCTCCTTCCTTTGATTTTTCGGTTAAGAAGAAACAAATGAGAACTTTTTTTTTTCATCATCCTACTAACCATTATTATTTTATGGCCCATGCTCCTTATTTTATTCTTTCCAACATGAACATTAGCACACCATGCTTAAAATATGCTATGACCCATAGCATGGCCGGCCACTAGCTCAATTTTTGGGCAATTTGACATGCAAACCCCTCATTTCTATAACTTGCATTAATAGGCCACTTTACAATTGCCTAGCACATTTCTAAATTTTCTCACATAAGTCCTATTTAATAAAATTCACTTACAATTAACAAAATTCAAACATGAAATTTTCACACATGCATATATACATATAATAAGCATCAACTATGACGGTTAATTATTTTTATGACTCGGTTTAGTGGTCCCGAAACCACTTTCCGACTAGGGTCAATTTAGGGTTGTCACAACTCTCCCCCACTTTAAGAAATTTTCGTCCCCGAAAATCTTACCGGTAAATAGGTTTGGGTATCGTTCTTTCATAGAGTTCTCGGGTTCCCAAGTAGCTTCTTCCATCCCATGTTTGAGCCATAACACTTTCATTAGAGGAACCTTTTTGTTTCGCAACTCTTTCACTTCACGAGCTAGGATACGAATCGGTTCTTCTTCATAACTCATATCGGATTGAATTTCAACCTCTGATGGATTTATTATGTGCGATGGATCAGATCTATAACGTCGAAGCATCGAAACATGAAAGACATCGTGAATCCTTTTAAGTTCAGGGGGCAAAATCAATCTATACGCAACTGGACCGACTCGTTCGGATATTTCATGTGGCCCGATGAACCTCGGACTCAATTTGCCCTTATGCCTAAATTTGAGTATCTTTTTCCAAGGTGAAACTTTAAGAAACACTTTATCTCCCACCTGATACTCAATGTCCTTTCATTTCAAATCCGCGTACGACTTTTGACGATCTGATGCTGCCTTCAGACTTTCACGAATTATTTTTACTTTCTACTCAGCATCTTTAATCAAATCAACTCCGAAAATTTTAGTTTCACCGAGCTCGGTCCAAAACAATGGTGAACGGCATTTTCGACCGTACAAAGCCTCATAAGGCGCCATCTTAATGCTTGACTGAAAACTATTGTTGTAAGTGAACTCAATCAAAGGTAGATACCGCTCCCATGAACCACTAAACTCGAGGATGCAACATCTCAACATATCCTCAAGTATCTGAATTATCCACTCGGATTGACCATCGGTTTGGGGGTGAAAAGCGGTGCTAAAATGCAACTTGGTACCCAAAGCTTCTTGCAATTTCTTCCAAAATCGTGAGGTGAATCTCGGATCTCTATCCGACACAGTAGAAATAGGTACCCCGTGTAATCTCACAATCTGAGAAACATACAATTCAGCTAGTTTATCCAGTGAATAATCCGTACGTACGGGAATAAAATGGGCCGACTTGGTCAGTCTATCAACAACAACCCAAATCGCATCTTTCTTACTTGTCGACAATGGCAACCCAGACACAAAATCCATCGTGACTCGATCCCATTTCCATTCGGGTATCATGATCGGTTGAAGTAAACCCGTAGGCACTTGATGTTCCACCTTCACTTGCTGACATATTAAACACTTCGAAACAAAATCGGAAATGTCTCGTTTCATACCATGCCACCAAAACTGACGTCTCAGATCGTTGTACATTTTCGTGCTCCCCGGGTGAATTGACATTCGGCTACAATGAGCTTCGTTCAGAATCATCGAAATAAGTTCTGAACTTCTTGGAACACACAAATGATTTCTGAACCTCAAACAATCGTCCTCATCAATTTGAAACTCTGATTCCATATTCGAAACACATTCAGCCCGTTTTGCAACCAGTTCATCATCGACTTTCTGAGCTTCACGAATTTGATGAATCAACAATGGTTTGGCCTTTAATTCTGCCACTAACACATTGTCGGATAGAACAGACAAGTGTACATTCATCGCTCGTAAAGCAAACAGTGATTTACGACTTAAGGCATCCGCAACCACATTAGCCTTTCCCGGGTGATAGTCAATGACAAGCTCATAATCTTTCAACAACTCAAGCCAACGCCTTTATCGCAGATTCAAGTCTCTTTGAGTCATCAAATATTTGAGACTTTTGTGATCCGAATATACATAGCACTTCTCACCAAATAAGTAATGTCGCCATATTTTCAAAGCGAATACGATGGCAGCTAGTTCGAGACCATGGTTGGATAATTTTTCTCATGTGGCTTCAGTTGCCTCGACGCATAAGCTACAACTCGACCTTCTTGCATCAATACACAACCCAACCCAAGTAAGGATGCATCATTGTAAATGACGAACTCCTTGCCTGATTCGGGTTGCACTAGTACTGGAGCTTCCGTCAAATGAGTTTTCAATTGATCGAAACTTTTCTGACACTTTTCTGTCCATTCAAACTTAACATCTTTCTGAAGTAGTTTCGTCATTGGTATGGGTACCATCGAGAAACCTTTTACAAACCGTCGGTAGTAACCGGAAAGTCCTAGAAAGCTCCAAACCTCAGTAATATTTCTCGGAGGCTTCCAGTTAAGTATGGTCGAAATTTTGTTCGGATCAACTCGAATAGCCAATGCGGATACCACATGACCCAAGAAGCTCACCTCTCTTAACCAGAACTCACACTTACTGAACTTAGCATATAATTTGTAACACCCCAAACCCGAGACCGTCGCTGGAGTCGAACACGAGGTGTTAACAGACTTCAAACCACTTATTAGAAATTTCCCAGACAAGCTGCCAATCTGCGTACGAGTCGCATTAAAAATCATATCTTGAGTTCTGAAACTCGAAATCCAGTTCCGTAAATTTTCCCCTGAACTAGACTCACATATCTATATTTCAGAATTTTTGTAGAATTTTTGGCTGGGCCAATTGGTACATTTTATTGGTTAAAGTCGTCCCTGTTCCTGGGTTTGACTACTTTGACCCTTGTGCATTACGACTTAGATATCTCCCTTTACAAAGCTCCAATACTTATGCCGTTGGTTTCTAATGAAACTAGACTCAAAAGGGAATCTATACATATAAAGCATGACTTCTAATTGTCTCTGATTAATTTAGGGTGAATTTCTAAAGTCGGGACAGGGGATCTAGAAATCGCTCTTGCCCTGTTTCACAAGAGTTTAATTATCTCCTAACATACAGCTCATATGGTTGTTTCGTTTCTTCTATATGAAAATAGACTCATCAATATTCGATTACATAATTTATTCATTAATTAATTCCATTCCTAATATTTTTAGTGATTTTTCAATCTCACGTCACTGCTGCTGCCAGCATCTGTTACTAAAGCAACTATGCCTATTTCGTGATTTCTCCTTGATCTAACTAGTAATTCATTATACATATCACAAATTATGATCATGACTAGCCATGCCAAAGGCTAATCATTGTCAAACATCTCCCTACTACACTATTGCCATATCATGAATTTTAACACCAAAAATAATCAACCATGACATATGGCATAAAAATCGAATTACCAAGACTTGCGACCTAATATTATAGAACCAAATCCAACCGAACATTTATGCCATTTCCACATGGCTAAAAGTTTACATACCAAATTTCAACAAAATATATTAGCCTATACATGCCGAAATGTTCTCCTAGACCGACTAAAAAGAAGATACCAAAAGTTGCTAGCCGGTGTGATGACTTCGATGACAGTCCCGAGCACGCAAAAAGACGAGTCCAAGAAACCTAAAGTAGGTGACAAGCAAACACCGAGTGAGTATATAACTCAGTAAGTCATAAGCATTACATTGCCGTTCAGTAATAATATATCATAAGAGAAAATAAATAATGCAGGATTAAAGTCCTCCATCCATACCCAAACTGTGCTATAATTCCTTAGGCATTTCGGTTTGATCTCATACCAAGCCCTACTTTGACATTTCATACATTACACCATATGACATTGGATGCATTTATCTTCAAGTATAATCACCACATAGGTTCAAGACTTACCAAGCTCAATCCCAAATATAAATAAAATGTCTATTCCTCATGAGCTCAAGGTGTTTACTCGTACCGCTGTCCATGATTGACTCGATAAGGCCGCACACTTAAAGCATGTATATTTATTAGAGAATGTATAATAAGCCCGCACACTTAGTGCTTAATAGTCGAACTCGCACACTTAGTGCTATATAATCAAACTCGCACACTTAGTGCTATACAATTTGAACCAGCACACTTAGTGCCAATCTCATGATCATAAATGTTTACACCCGCACACTTAGTGCCGAAACCAACAACTCAATACATCTCACCTCTTTTCTTTTTCATTCAATACTTTCATCACCCCATGCATACATGTATATATATATTTATCATTCCATTCAGCATCATTACATAGACGTTATGACCATTTAAATTAATACAAAATATATGCTTAATGACTTACCTTGTGTTGGGTAAGACGGTTCCAACTCGGCTACTCGATGATCTTTTCTATGCCTTTGCTTGATTCTCCTCCTTTAACTCCTTGAGCTTAATCAACAAATCAACTAGTTAAACCACCTTGCTAAATATTTATAATCCAACTGCACATGCATATGTTTGTTAGTATATTCGGCAACCATCCTCACTAATTACCCATTTAGTCGATTATACACATAATCAAAGGTAACCTCACGAATGGGCATACTTATGTATATATATATGTATACACTTCCGAATGGGCATCACAATTAGATTTAACACCACCTTCATACTCAATTAGATGGCCGAATGTATGTACAATGTCTACTATAACATCATTTAAACATCTAATTTCATCTCATGAACACTTGATCGAATTTTCCTAATCTAGCATATTTTCACATCTATTTGTAACATCATGTAAATCCACATATAACTACATTTCTTAAGTTCCACATCTTAATGCCCATTATAGCCATTCTCATAGTCTAAATCTAAAAATTGGCACATCCACCTTTCAACCATGTTAGCCGAATACTCATTCTCTTCTTAGTCCTAAATTCGGCACCTCCAACAAAGTGACTTAACAACTTCAACTTTCATGCTAACATAACAAGCAATTTAACACATACATATAACTAACATGTTAATAGCATCAAGGTATCAACTAAAATTTTTAAGCTTCTTAGTCAAAGCCTAACTCTCCGACAACCCCAAATCCAACCATGGGATAGATAGAATTTAGACTCATCACCCAAAGGTTGTGTAAACTTCCAAAAATATCATTGAACATACCTTGATCTAAAGGACCACCTTGGCCGAATCTTGCTTCCTCTTCTTCCTCTAGTTACGACAATTGCAAAAGAAAGAAAACATGAACACTCCTTCTTCCCTCCTTATTAAGCATTCAAACTCCCTCATTTTCATGCCACAACATCAAACACTCCTCCTAGATTCAAGCAATGGCCGAACTTCTTCAAAATTTTTCTCCCTTTCTTTTTCTTGGTTTTTCGGCTAGGAGATGGCAAGTATGAACACCCCTTTTTTTGTTCACTTTCCTATTATTATTCCCATCATTTGTTAACTAAAAAAAACATATTAAATTAGAATGAGTGGAGCATCATCACTCCTTGGCCGGCCACCATGTATTTTATGGGTAATTTGACATGCAAAGCCATGCTTCCTCTCCCTATTATTAATTACTCCTTATAATTCATCTATCATCTTTTCTAACTTCGTCAACTAGGTCCTTTTCGAATTAATTCACATTCTTAAAGCTAATATTAAGCATTTAATTTCTCATGTATTCACTGTCACACAAAAATTTATGTAATTAAAACACAAAAATAAATTTTTGGCTCGGTAATGTGGTCTCGAAACCACATTCTGACCAGGGTCTAATTAGGGTTGTCACAACTCTCCCCCACATAAGAAATTTTCGTCCCCGAAAATCTTATCGGTAAATAATTTTGGATATCGATCCTTCATAGAGTCCTCAAGTTCCCAAGTGGCTTCTTCAATTCCGTGTTTATGCCACAACATTCACTAATTGGATTTTCTTATTTCGCAACTCTTTTACTTCACGCATCAAAAGGCGAACCATTTCTTCTTCATAACTCAAGTTAGGCTGAATCTCGATCTCAGATGGAGTGATTACATGCGACAAGTCGGACCTATATCGTCGAAGCATCGAGACATGGAAAATGTTGTGAATCTTTTCAAGCTCAGGGGGCAAAATTAATCGGTATGCAACTGGTCCAACTCGTTCGGATACTTCATACGGACTGATGAACCTCGGACTTAGTTTGCCCTTACGACTAAATCTAAGCACCTTCTTCCAGGGTGAAACTTTGAGAAATACTTTGTCTCCAACCTGATATTCAATGTCTTTTCTTTTCAAATCCGCATACGACTTTTGACGATCCAAAGCGGCTTTCAAACTTTCACAAATTACTCAAACTTTCTGCTCAGCATCCTTAATCAAATCAACCCCAAAAATTTTACTTTCACTAAGTTCAGTCCAAAATAATGGGGTACGAAATTTACGACCGTATAAGGCCTCGTAAGGTGCCATCTTAATGCTTGATTGAAAGCTATTGTTGTAAGCGAATTCAATCAAAGGCAAATATCTTTCCCATGAACCACAAAACTCTAAGACGCAACATCTCAACATATCCTCGAGTATCTAAATTATTCGTTCAGATTGGCCATCAGTCTGGGGATGAAATGCAGTGCTAAAATGCATCTTAGTACCCAACGCTTCTTGTAACTTTTTCCAAAATCGCGATGTAAATCTTGGGTCTCTATCCGACATGATAGAAATAGGTACCCCATGCAATCGAACAATTTGGGAGATGTATAATTCTGCCAATTTATCGAGCGAAAAATCTTTACGGATAGGGATAAAATGAGCAGACTTGGTCAATCTATCAACAATAACCCAGATTGCATCTTTCTTGCTTGATGACAATGGCAATCCAGATACAAAATCCATCGTTACCCGATCCCACTTCCATTCGGGTATCATGATTGGCTGAAGTAATCCCGACAGCACTTGATGTTCCGCTTTTACTTGTTGGCATATCAAACACCTTGAAACAAATTCAGAAATGTCTCGTTTCATACCGAGCCACCAAAATTGACGTTTCAGGTCATTGTACATTTTAGTACTACCTGGGTGGACTGACATTCGACTACTGTGAGCCTCGTCCAAAATCATCGAAATAAGTTCCGAATTTCTTGGAACACATAATCGACCTCTGAACGTCAAGCAATCATTGTCGTCAATCCGAAACTCCGATTCCTCATTCGAAGCACATTCAGCTCGTTTAGTGACCAATTCAGCGTCGACTTTCTGAGATTCAAGTATTTGAGGAATCAGTAATGGTTTGGCCTCTAATTCAGCTACTAGCACCCCATCGGGTGAGACGGACGAGTGAGCATTCACCGCTCTCAAAGCAAACAGTGCTTTCTGACTTAAAGCATCGGCAACCACGTTAGCCTTTCCCGGGTGATAATTAATAACAAGTTCATAGTCTTTCAACAACTCAAGCCAACGTCTTTGTCGCAGATTTAGATCTCTTTGAGTCATCAAATATTTAAGACTTTTGTGGTCCGAATAAATATGACACCTTTCCCCAAACAAGTAATGCCGCCATATTTTCAGGGCGAACTATGGCCGCCAATTCAAGATCATGGGTCGGATAGTTTCTCTCATGCGGCTTTAATTGTCTCGACGCGTAAGCCACAACTCGACCTTCTAGCATCAACACACAACCTAGCCCAAGTAAGGATGCATCACTATAAATGACAAACTCTTTGCCGGACTCCGGTTGTACTAGCACTGGTGCTTTGGTTAAACAGGTCTTTAGTCGATCGAAACTCTTCTGACAGTTTTCTGTCCATTCAAACTCAACATCTTTTTGGAGTAGTTTCGTCAACGGTGCAGCTATCATTGAGAAACCCCTTACAAACCATCGGTAGTATCCGGCAAGTCCCAAAAAGCTCCTAACTTCAGTAATATTCCTCGGAGGTTTCCAATCGAGTGTGGCCAAAATTTTGTTCGGATCCACTCTAACACCCGATGCGGATACCACGTGCCCCAAAAAGCTAACCTCTTTCAACCAAAATTCACATTTACTGAATTTTGCATATAACTGCTTGTCTCGCAAAATCTGTAATACTAACCTCAAATGCTCGGCGTGTTCGGCTTCACCTTGTGAATAAACTAAAATATCATCAATAAACACAACCACAAATCGATCCAAGTATGGCCTGAATACTCGATTCATTAAATCCATAAATACCGCAGGGGCATTAGTGAGCCCAAACGGCATCACTAAGAATTCATAGTGACCGTACCTCGTTCTAAAAGCGGTTTTGGGTATGTCTGAGTCTCGAACCCTCAACTGATAATAACCAGATCTCAAATCTATCTTGGAAAATACTGAGGCTCCCTTTAATTGATCAAACAAATCATCAATACGTGGCAACGGGTATTTATTCTTTATGGTCACTTTATTCAACTAACGATAGTCGATGCACAATCTCATGGTTCCATCCTTCTTTTTCACAAACAATACGGGTGCACCCCATGGAGAAAAACTCGGTCGAGCGAAACCTCTATCCATCAATTCTTGCAATTGAACTTTCAATTCCTTTAATTCCGTTAATGCCATACGATACGGGGCTATTGAGATTGGCGTGGTACCAGGTACAATCTCGATGCCGAATTCCACCTCTCGAACCGGTGGCAACCCCGATAACTCCTCAGGAAAAACATCTGAATACTCACAAACCACTGGTACTGATTCAAGTTTCCTTTCCGTCTCTTTGCTATCAAATACATACGCAAGGTATGTTTCACACCCCTATTTCACATATCTCTGAGCGGTCATTGAAGATATTATCGCTGGCACCCCCTTCAAATCAGTAGACTCAACTCGGACTACCTCATCATGTGCACTCCTCAAATCGATGGTTTTTCTTTTGCAGTTCACCACTGCATCATGTACGGTCAACCAATCCATACCAAGACATCAAATTCGTCAAACGGTAAAAGCATCAAATCGGCCGAAAAACAGGACTCTCGGATTATTAGAAGGCATCTCTTACACACTTTATCAACAAGTACGTATTGACCCAAAGGGTTTGACACTCGAATTACGAACTCAGTAGACTCAACAGGTAGAGTCTTACTGGATGCTAAGGTTTCACATACATATGAATGAGTAGAGCCAGGGTCAATCAATGCAATCACATTAGTATCGAAGAGAGTGAAGGTACCAGTGATGACGTCAGGGGAGGATGCCTCCTCTCGTGCGCGAATGGCATATGCTCTAGCAGGAGTACAGTTCTCGGCTCGAACAGCCGTATCAGAGGCCCCTCTCTGACTACCACCCCTACCTCCTAAAATTCTCGGTGGTCTACCTCTAGCTGTCACTCCACCAGGTCTTGCACCTTGAATCTTATTATTCTCATCAAGCTCCGTGCAATCTCTAATGAAGTGGTCCTTCGAACCGCATCCGTAACAGGCCCTGTTAGTAGACTTACCCCAACATTCACCTAGGTGTCGTCTTCCACATTGGGGGCATTCAGGTTTCTCTTGATGATTATTGCCCACACTAGCTACCGAAGTAGCTCGGGAGTCCGTCGATGGTCGTGCTCTGATGGAAATTCCCGCAGTCGTCCTTGACTTACTAGTGTCCTCCCTGAACTTCTTTACAGCCGAGAACGGAGCTCTACCCGTCGATCTTTTACGATAGTCTCTAGCTTCAAATTCAGCCTTCTTCTTTTCCTTTCCAAGTTCTTCCGCCTTGCAGGCTCGTTCGACTAGTTTTACGAACTCCTTTATCTCCAAAATACCCACTAGTAGCTTTAAATTTTCATTCAATCCTTCTTCAAATCTTTTGCACATAGCAACCTCATCGGCCACACACTCCCGGGCATACCGACTGAGTCTTACGAACTCATGTTCGTATTCAGACACTATCATACGGCCTTGCTTGAGTTCCAAGAATTCCTTACATTTTTGATCGATGAACCGTTGACTAATATACTTCTTTCAAAATTCCGTTTGAAAGAAATCCCAAGTAACTCATTCGTTTGGGACTATAGAAATCAAGGTCCTCCACCAATAGTAGGCTGAGTCCCGCAACAAGGATATAGCACACTTTAGACATTCATCGGGTGTGCATGACAGTTCATCAAACACCCGAATGGTGTTATCAAGCCAGAACTCGGCCCTTTCGGCATCATCAGTAACTATGGCCCTGAACTCCTCAGCCCCGCGCTTCCTAATCAAGTCTACAGGTGGCTTACTCAGCCTCACAGGATCAGTAACTGATGGCGTTACGGGCTCTTGGGGTGGATTATTCAAATTCGGGAATTGTTGGACAACCGGATTGGTTCGGGCATATTGCGCGACCCACTCATTCATCATGGTAAAGAAGGCTTGTTTAGCCCCCTCACCTTGATTATTCGCAGATGACTGAGGTTCAACAGGCGGCGTCCCTTGTGCAGGAGCAGCCGCTACACTTTCAACGTCATCCGCCAAGGTTCTCTCTACACCGGGATCCATTTACTAATCAAAAATTTTAACCATCAGAAGTCATCACACATTTAAACATTAACATTAAGGCATGTATAGCTAGACTCATACGTGCTATGGTAGTCCTAGAACCGACTAAACCATAGCTCTGATACTAATTGAATTGTAACACCCCAAACCCGAGACCGTCGCCGGAGTCGAACACGAGGTGTTAACAGACTTCAAACCACTTATTAGAAATTTCCCAGACAAGCTACCAATCTGCGTACGAGTCGTATTAAAAATCATATCTTGAGTTCTGAAACTCGAAATCCAGTTCCATAAATTTTTCTAGGAACTAAACTCATATATCTATATTGTAGAATTTTTGTAGAATTTTTGGCCGGGCCAATTGGTACAGTTTATTGGTTAAAGTCGTCCCTGTTCCTGGGTTCGACTACTCTGACCCTTGTGCATTACGACTTAGATATCTCCCTTTACAGAGCTCCAATACTTATGCCGTTGGTTTCTAATGAAACTAGACTCAAAAGGGAATCTATACATATAAAGAATGACTTCTAATTGTCTCTGATTAATTTAGGGTGAATTTCTAAAATCGGGACAGGGGATCCAGAAATCGCTCTGGCACTGTTTCACAAGAGTTTAATTATCTCCTAACATATAGCTCATATGGTCGTTTCGCTTCTTCTATATGAAAATAGACTCATCGAGCTTCGATTAAATAATTTATTCAATAATTAATTGCATTCCTACTATTTTTAGTGATTTTTCAATCTCACGTCACTGCTGCTGCCAGCATCTGTTACTAAAGCAACTATGCCTATTTCGTGATTTCTCCTTGATCTAACTAGTAATTCATCATACATATCACAAATTATGATCATGACTAGCCATGCCAAAGGCTAATCATTGTCAAACATCTCCCTACTACACTATTTCCATATCATTAATTTTAACACCAAAAATAATCAACCCTGACATATGGCATAAAAATCGAATTACCAAGACTTGCGACCTAACATTATAGAACCAAATCCAACCGAACATTTATGCCATTTTCGCATGGCTAAACGTTTACATACCAAATTTCAACAAAACATATTAGCCTATACATGCCGAAATGTTCTCCTAGACCGACTAAAAAGAAGATACCAAAAGTTGCTAGCCGGTGTGATGACTTCGATGACAGTCCCGAGCACGCAAAAAGATGAGTCCAAGAAACCTAAAGTAGGTGACAAGCAAACACCGAGTGAGTATTTAACTCAATAAGTCATAAGCATTACATTGCCGTTCAGTAATAATATATCATAAGAGAAAATAAATAATGCGGGATTAAAGTCCTCCATCCATACCCAAACTGTGCTATAATTCCTTAGGCATTTCGGTTCGATCTCATACCAAGCCCTACTTTGACATTTCATACATTACACCATATGACATTGGATGCATTTATCTTCAAGTATAATCACCACATAGGTTCAAGACTTACCAAGCTCAATCCCAAATATAAATAAAATGTCTATTCCTCATGAGCTCAAGGTGTTTACTCGTACCGCTGTCCATGATTGACTCGATAAGGCCGCACACTTAGAGCATGTATATTTATTAGAGAATGTATAATAAGCCCGCACACTTAGTGCTTAATAGTCGAACTCGCACACGTAGTGCTATATAATCAAACTCGCACACTTAGTGCTATACAATTTGAACCAGCACACTTAGTGTCAATCTCATGATCATAAATGTTTACACCCGCACACTTAGTGCCGAAACCAACAACTCAATACATCTCACCTCTTTTCTTTTTCATTCAATACTTTCATCACCCCATGCATACATGTATATATATATTTATCATTCCATTCAGCATCATTACATAGACGTTATGACCATTTAAATTAATACAAAATATATGCTTAATGACTTACCTTGTGTTGGGTAAGACGGTTCCAACTCGGCTACTCGATGATCTTTTCTTTGCCTTTGCTTGATTCTCCTCCTTTAACTCCTTGAGCTTAATCAATAAATCAACTAGTTAAACCACCTTGCTAAATATTTATAATCCAACTGCACATGCATATGTTTGTTAGTATATTCGGCAACCATCCTCACTAATTACCCATTTAGTCGATTATACACATAATCAAAGGTAACCTCACGAATGGCATACTTATGTATATATATATGTATACACTTCCGAATGGGCATCACAATTAGATTTAACACCACCTTCATACTCAATTAGATGGCCGAATGTATGTACAATGTCAACTATAACATCATTTAAACATCTAATTTCATCTCATGAACACTTGATCGAATTTTCCTAATGTAGCATATTTTCACATCTATTTGTAACATCATGTAAATCCACATATAACTACATTTCTTAAGTTCCACATCTTAATGCCCATTATAGCCATTCTCATAGTCTAAATCTAAAAATTGGCACATCCACCTTTCAACCATGTTAGCCGAATACTCATTCTCTTCTTAGTCCTAAATTCGGCACCTCCAACAGAGTGACTTAACAACTTCAACTTTCATGCTAACATAACAAGCAATTTAACACATACATATAACTAACATGTTAATAGCATCAAGGTATCAACTAAAATTTTTAAGCTTCTTAGTCAAAGCCTAACTCTCCGACAACCCCAAATCCAACCATGGATAGATAGAATTTAGACTCATCACCCAAAGGTTGTGTAAACTTCCAAAATATCATTGAACATACCTTGATCTAAAGGACCACCTTGGCCGAATCTTGCTTCCTCTTTTCCTCTAGTTACGACAATTGCAAAGAAAGAAAACATGAACACTCCTTCTTCCCTCCTTATTAAGCATTCAAACTCCCTCATTTTCATGCCACAACATCAAACACTCCTCCTAGATTCAAGCAATGGCCGAACTTCTTCAAAATTTTTCTCCCTTTCTTTTTCTTGGTTTTTCGGCTAAGAGATGGCAAGTATGAACACCCCTTTTTTTGTTCAGTTTCCTATTATTATTCCCATCATTTGTTAACTAAAAAAAACATATTAAATTAGAATAAGTGGAGCATCATCACTCCTTGGCCGGCCACCATGTATTTTATGGGTAATTTGACATGCAAAGCCATGCTTCCTCTCCCTATTATTAATTACTCCTTATAATTCATCTATCATCTTTTCTAACTTCTTCAACTAGGTCCTTTTCGAATTAATTCACATTCCTAAAGCTAATATTAAGCATTTAATTTCTCATATATTCACTGTCACACAAAAATTTATGTAATTAAAACACAAAAATAATTTTTGGCTCGGTAATAGGTCTCGAACCACATTCCGAC